>NW_024061257.1:0-162374 GCF_016432855.1 Salvelinus namaycush
AGGGGTAGTGGTTAGAAGTTATGTAAGGATCAGACTGTATAGACTATATTACATGTATTAGTGTATTATCGGGCGGCAGGGTAGCCTAGTGGTTAGAATGTTAGTAAGGATCAGACTGTATAGACTATATTACATGTATTTAGTAGTATTGGGCGGCAGGGTAGCCTAGTGGTTAGAATGTTATGTAAGGATCAGACTGTATAGGCTATATTACATGTATTTAGTGTATTATCGGGGTGGCAGGGTAGTTGGTTAGAATGTTATGTAAGGATCAGACTGTATAGACTATATTACATGTATTTAGTGTATTATTGGGCTGCAGGGTAGTGGTTAGAATGTTATGTAAGGATCAGACTGTATAGACTATATTACATGTATTTAGTGTATTATTGGGCTGCAGGGTAGTGGTTAGAATGTTATGTAAGGATCAGACTGTATAGACTATATTACATGTATTTAGTGTATTATTGGGGTGGCAGGTAGCCTAGTGGTTAGAATGTTATGTAAGGGTCAGACTGTATAGGCTATATTACATGTATTTAGTGTATTATTGGGGCGGCAGGGTAGCCTAGTGGTTAGAATGTTATGTAAGGATCAGACTGTAAAGACTATATTACATGTATTTAGTGTATTATTGAGGCGGCAGGGTAGTGGTTAGAATGTTATGTAAGGATCAGACTGTATAGACTATATTACATGTATTTAGTGTATTATTGGGGCAGCAGGGTAGCCTAGTGGTTAGAATGTTATGTAAGGGTCAGACTGTATAGGCTATATTACATGTATTTAGTGTATTATTGGGGCGGCAGGGTAGCCTAGTGGTTAGAATGTTATGTAAGGATCAGACTGTATAGACTATATTACATGTATTTAGTGTATTATCGGGGCGTCAGGGTAGTGGTTAGAATGTTATGTAAGAATCAGACTGTATAGACTATATTACATGTATTTAGTGTATTATTGGGGCAGCAGGGTAGCCTAGTGGTTAGAATGTTATGTAAGGGTCAGACTGTATAGACTATATTACATGTATTTAGTGTATTATTGGGGCGGCAGGGTAGTGGTTAGAATGTTATGTAAGGATCAGACTGTATAGGCTATATTACATGTATTTAGTGTATTATTGGGGCGGCAGGGTAGCCTAGTGGTTAGAATGTTATGTAAGGATCAGACTGTATAGACTATATTACATGTATTTAGTGTATTATTGGGGCGGCAGGGTAGCCTAGTGGTTAGAATGTTATGTAAGGATCAGACTGTATAGACTATATTACATGTATTTAGTGTATTATTGAGGCGGCAGGGTAGTGGTTAGAATGTTATGTAAGGATCAGACTGTATAGACTATATTACATGTATTTAGTGTATTATTGGGGCAGCAGGGTAGCCTAGTGGTTAGAATGTTATGTAAGGATCAGACTGTATAGACTATATTACATGTATTTAGTGTATTATTGGGGCAGCAGGGTAGCCTAGTGGTTAGAATGTTATGTAAGGGTCAGACTGTATAGACTATATTACATGTATTTAGTGTATTATTGGGGCGGCAGGGTAGCCTAGTGGTTAGAATGTTATGTAAGGATCAGACTGTATAGACTATATTACATGTATTTAGTGTATTATTGGGGCAGCAGGGTAGCCTAGTGGTTAGAATGTTATGTAAGGATCAGACTGTATAGACTATATTACATGTATTTAGTGTATTATTGGGGCAGCAGGGTAGCCTAGTGGTTAGAATGTTATGTAAGGGTCAGACTGTATAGACTATATTACATGTATTTAGTGTATTATTGGGGCGGCAGGGTAGCCTAGTGGTTAGAATGTTATGTAAGGATCAGACTGTATAGACTATATTACATGTATTTAGTGTATTATGGGGCGGCAGGGTAGCCTAGTGGTTAGAATGTTATGTAAGGATCAGACTGTATAGACTATATTACATGTATTTAGTGTATTATTGAGGCGGCAGGGTAGCCTAGTGGTTAGAATGTTATGTAAGGATCAGACTGTATAGACTATATTACATGTATTTAGTGTATTATTGGGGTGGCAGGGTAGACTAGTGGTTAGAATGTTATGTAAGGATCAGACTGTATAGACTATATTACATGTATTTAGTGTATTATTGGGGCAGCAGGGTAGCCTAGTGGTTAGAATGTTATGTAAGGATCAGACTGTATAGACTATATTACATGTATTTAGTGTATTATTGGGGCGGCAGGGTAGCCTAGTGGTTAGAATGTTATGTAAGGATCAGACTGTATAGACTATATTACATGTATTTAGTGTATTACTGGGGTGGCAGGGTAGTGGTTAGAATGTTATGTAAGGATCAGACTGTATAGACTATATTACATGTATTTAGTGTATTATTGGGGCGGGAGGGTTGTGGTTAGAATGTTATGTAAGGATCAGACTGTATAGACTATATTACATGTATTTAGTGTATTACTGGGGCGGGAGGGTTGTGGTTAGAATGTTATGTAAGGATCAGACTGTATAGACTATATTACATGTATTTAGTGTATTATTGGGGTGGCAGGGTAGTGGTTAGAATGTTCTGTAAGGATCAGACTGTATAGGCTATATTACATGTATTTAGTGTATTATTGGGGCGGCAGGGTAGCCTAGTGGTTAGAATGTTATGTAAGGATCAGACTGTATAGGCTATATTACATGTATTTAGTGTATTATTGGGGCGGGAGGGTAGTGGTTAGAATGTTATGTAAGGATCAGACTGTATAGACTATATTACATGTATTTAGTGTATTATTGAGGCGACAGGGTAGCCTAGTGGTTAGAATGTTATGTAAGGATCAGACTGTATAGACTGTATTACATGTATTTAGTGTATTATTGGGGCGGCAGGGTAGCCTAGTGGTTAGAATGTTATGTAAGGATCAGACTGTATAGGCTATATTACATGTATTTAGTGTATTATTGGGGCGGCAGGGTAGCCTAGTGGTTAGAATGTTATGTAAGGATCAGACTGTATAGGCTATATTACATGTATTTAGTGTATTATTGGGGCGGCAGGGTAGCCTAGTGGTTAGAATGTTATGTAAGGATCAGACTGTATAGACTATATTACATGTATTTAGTGTATTATTGGGGCGGCAGGGTAGTGGTTAGAATGTTATGTAAGGATCAGACTGTATAGACTATATTACATGTATTTAGTGTATTATTGGGGCGGCAGGGTAGCCTAGTGGTTAGAATGTTATGTAAGGATCAGACTGTATAGACTATATTACATGTATTTAGTGTATTATTGGGGCGGCAGGGTAGTGGTTAGAATGTTATGTAAGGATCAGACTGTATAGACTATATTACATGTATTTAGTGTATTATTGGGGCGCCAGGGTAGCCTAGTGGTTAGAATGTTATGTAAGGATCAGACTGTATAGACTATATTACATGTATTTAGTGTATTATTGGGGCGGCAGGGTAGTGGTTAGAGTGTTATGTAAGGATCAGACTGTATAGACTATATTACATGTATTTAGTGTATTATTGGGGTGGCAGGGTAGCCTAGTGGTTAGAATGTTATGTAAGGGTCAGACTGTATAGGCTATATTACATGTATTTAGTGTATTATTGGGGCGGCAGGGTAGCCTAGTGGTTAGAATGTTATGTAAGGATCAGACTGTATAGACTATATTACATGTATTTAGTGTATTATTGGGGCGGCAGGGTAGTGGTTAGAGTGTTATGTAAGGATCAGACTGTATAGACTATATTACATGTATTTAGTGTATTATTGGGGTGGCAGGGTAGCCTAGTGGTTAGAATGTTATGTAAGGGTCAGACTGTATAGGCTATATTACATGTATTTAGTGTATTATTGGGGTGGCAGGGTAGCCTAGTGGTTAGAATGTTATGTAAGGGTCAGACTGTATAGGCTATATTACATGTATTTAGTGTATTATTGGGGCGGCAGGGTAGCCTAGTGGTTAGAATGTTATGTAAGGATCAGACTGTATAGACTATATTACATGTATTTAGTGTATTATTGGGGCGGCAGGGTAGTGGTTAGAGTGTTATGTAAGGATCAGACTGTATAGACTATATTACATGTATTTAGTGTATTATTGGGGCGCCAGGGTAGCCTAGTGGTTAGAATGTTATGTAAGGATCAGACTGTATAGACTATATTACATGTATTTAGTGTATTATTGGGGTGGCAGGGTAGTGGTTAGAATGTTCTGTAAGGATCAGACTGTATAGGCTATATTACATGTATTTAGTGTATTATTGGGGCGGCAGGGTAGCCTAGTGGTTAGAATGTTATGTAAGGATCAGACTGTATAGGCTATATTACATGTATTTAGTGTATTATTGGGGCGGGAGGGTAGTGGTTAGAATGTTATGTAAGGATCAGACTGTATAGACTATATTACATGTATTTAGTGTATTATTGAGGCGACAGGGTAGCCTAGTGGTTAGAATGTTATGTAAGGATCAGACTGTATAGACTATATTACATGTATTTAGTGTATTATTGGGGCGGCAGGGTAGCCTAGTGGTTAGAATGTTATGTAAGGATCAGACTGTATAGGCTATATTACATGTATTTAGTGTATTATTGGGGCGGCAGGGTAGCCTAGTGGTTAGCATGTTATGTAAGGATCAGACTGTATAGGCTATATTACATGTATTTAGTGTATTATTGGGGCGGCAGGGTAGCCTAGTGGTTAGAATGTTATGTAAGGATCAGACTGTATAGACTATATTACATGTATTTAGTGTATTATTGGGGCGGCAGGGTAGTGGTTAGAATGTTATGTAAGGATCAGACTGTATAGACTATATTACATGTATTTAGTGTATTATTGGGGCGGCAGGGTAGCCTAGTGGTTAGAATGTTATGTAAGGATCAGACTGTATAGACTATATTACATGTATTTAGTGTATTATTGGGGCGGCAGGGTAGTGGTTAGAATGTTATGTAAGGATCAGACTGTATAGACTATATTACATGTATTTAGTGTATTATTGGGGCGCCAGGGTAGCCTAGTGGTTAGAATGTTATGTAAGGATCAGACTGTATAGACTATATTACATGTATTTAGTGTATTATTGGGGCGGCAGGGTAGTGGTTAGAGTGTTATGTAAGGATCAGACTGTATAGACTATATTACATGTATTTAGTGTATTATTGGGGTGGCAGGGTAGCCTAGTGGTTAGAATGTTATGTAAGGGTCAGACTGTATAGGCTATATTACATGTATTTAGTGTATTATTGGGGCGGCAGGGTAGCCTAGTGGTTAGAATGTTATGTAAGGATCAGACTGTATAGACTATATTACATGTATTTAGTGTATTATTGGGGCGGCAGGGTAGTGGTTAGAGTGTTATGTAAGGATCAGACTGTATAGACTATATTACATGTATTTAGTGTATTATTGGGGTGGCAGGGTAGCCTAGTGGTTAGAATGTTATGTAAGGGTCAGACTGTATAGGCTATATTACATGTATTTAGTGTATTATTGGGGCGGCAGGGTAGCCTAGTGGTTAGAATGTTATGTAAGGATCAGACTGTATAGACTATATTACATGTATTTAGTGTATTATTGAGGCGGCAGGGTAGTGGTTAGAATGTTATGTAAGGATCAGACTGTATAGACTATATTACATGTATTTAGTGTATTATTGGGGCAGCAGGGTAGCCTAGTGGTTAGAATGTTATGTAAGGGTCAGACTGTATAGGCTATATTACATGTATTTAGTGTATTATTGGGGCGGCAGGGTAGCCTAGTGGTTAGAATGTTATGTAAGGATCAGACTGTATAGACTATATTACATGTATTTAGTGTATTATTGGGGCGGCAGGGTAGCCTAGTGGTTAGAATGTTATGTAAGGATCAGACTGTATAGACTATATTACATGTATTTAGTGTATTATTGAGGCGGCAGGGTAGTGGTTAGAATGTTATGTAAGGATCAGACTGTATAGACTATATTACATGTATTTAGTGTATTATTGGGGCAGCAGGGTAGCCTAGTGGTTAGAATGTTATGTAAGGATCAGACTGTATAGACTATATTACATGTATTTAGTGTATTATTGGGGCAGCAGGGTAGCCTAGTGGTTAGAATGTTATGTAAGGGTCAGACTGTATAGACTATATTACATGTATTTAGTGTATTATTGGGGCAGCAGGGTAGCCTAGTGGTTAGAATGTTATGTAAGGATCAGACTGTATAGACTATATTACATGTATTTAGTGTATTATTGGGGCAGCAGGGTAGCCTAGTGGTTAGAATGTTATGTAAGGGTCAGACTGTATAGACTATATTACATGTATTTAGTGTATTATTGGGGCGGCAGGGTAGCCTAGTGGTTAGAATGTTATGTAAGGATCAGACTGTATAGACTATATTACATGTATTTAGTGTATTATTGGGGCGGCAGGGTAGCCTAGTGGTTAGAATGTTATGTAAGGATCAGACTGTATAGACTATATTACATGTATTTAGTGTATTATTGAGGCGGCAGGGTAGCCTAGTGGTTAGAATGTTATGTAAGGATCAGACTGTATAGACTATATTACATGTATTTAGTGTATTATTGGGGTGGCAGGGTAGACTAGTGGTTAGAATGTTATGTAAGGATCAGACTGTATAGACTATATTACATGTATTTAGTGTATTATTGGGGCAGCAGGGTAGCCTAGTGGTTAGAATGTTATGTAAGGATCAGACTGTATAGACTATATTACATGTATTTAGTGTATTATTGGGGCGGCAGGGTAGCCTAGTGGTTAGAATGTTATGTAAGGATCAGACTGTATAGACTATATTACATGTATTTAGTGTATTACTGGGGTGGCAGGGTAGTGGTTAGAATGTTATGTAAGGATCAGACTGTATAGACTATATTACATGTATTTAGTGTATTATTGGGGCGGGAGGGTTGTGGTTAGAATGTTATGTAAGGATCAGACTGTATAGACTATATTACATGTATTTAGTGTATTACTGGGGCGGGAGGGTTGTGGTTAGAATGTTATGTAAGGATCAGACTGTATAGACTATATTACATGTATTTAGTGTATTATTGGGGTGGCAGGGTAGTGGTTAGAATGTTCTGTAAGGATCAGACTGTATAGGCTATATTACATGTATTTAGTGTATTATTGGGGCGGCAGGGTAGCCTAGTGGTTAGAATGTTATGTAAGGATCAGACTGTATAGGCTATATTACATGTATTTAGTGTATTATTGGGGCGGGAGGGTAGTGGTTAGAATGTTATGTAAGGATCAGACTGTATAGACTATATTACATGTATTTAGTGTATTATTGAGGCGACAGGGTAGCCTAGTGGTTAGAATGTTATGTAAGGATCAGACTGTATAGACTATATTACATGTATTTAGTGTATTATTGGGGCGGCAGGGTAGCCTAGTGGTTAGAATGTTATGTAAGGATCAGACTGTATAGGCTATATTACATGTATTTAGTGTATTATTGGGGCGGCAGGGTAGCCTAGTGGTTAGAATGTTCTGTAAGGATCAGACTGTATAGGCTATATTACATGTATTTAGTGTATTATTGGGGCGGCAGGGTAGCCTAGTGGTTAGAATGTTATGTAAGGATCAGACTGTATAGACTATATTACATGTATTTAGTGTATTATTGGGGCGGCAGGGTAGTGGTTAGAATGTTTTGTAAGGATCAGACTGTATAGACTATATTACATGTATTTAGTGTATTATTGGGGCGGCAGGGTAGCCTAGTGGTTAGAATGTTATGTAAGGATCAGACTGTATAGACTATATTACATGTATTTAGTGTATTATTGGGGTGGCAGGGTAGTGGTTAGAATGTTATGTAAGGATCAGACTGTATAGACTATATTACATGTATTTAGTGTATTATTGGGGCGGCAGGGTAGTGGTTAGAATGTTATGTAAGGATCAGACTGTATAGACTATATTACATGTATTTAGTGTATTATTGGGGCGCCAGGGTAGCCTAGTGGTTAGAATGTTATGTAAGGATCAGACTGTATAGACTATATTACATGTATTTAGTGTATTATTGGGGCGGCAGGGTAGTGGTTAGAGTGTTATGTAAGGATCAGACTGTATAGACTATATTACATGTATTTAGTGTATTATTGGGGTGGCAGGGTAGCCTAGTGGTTAGAATGTTATGTAAGGGTCAGACTGTATAGGCTATATTACATGTATTTAGTGTATTATTGGGGCGGCAGGGTAGCCTAGTGGTTAGAATGTTATGTAAGGATCAGACTGTATAGACTATATTACATGTATTTAGTGTATTATTGGGGCGGCAGGGTAGCCTAGTGGTTAGAATGTTATGTAAGGGTCAGACTGTATAGGCTATATTACATGTATTTAGTGTATTATTGGGGCGGCAGGGTAGCCTAGTGGTTAGAATGTTATGTAAGGATCAGACTGTATAGACTATATTACATGTATTTAGTGTATTATTGAGGCGGCAGGGTAGTGGTTAGAATGTTATGTAAGGATCAGACTGTATAGACTATATTACATGTATTTAGTGTATTATTGGGGCAGCAGGGTAGCCTAGTGGTTAGAATGTTATGTAAGGGTCAGACTGTATAGGCTATATTACATGTATTTAGTGTATTATTGGGGCGGCAGGGTAGCCTAGTGGTTAGAATGTTATGTAAGGATCAGACTGTATAGACTATATTACATGTATTTAGTGTATTATTGGGGCGGCAGGGTAGCCTAGTGGTTAGAATGTTATGTAAGGATCAGACTGTATAGACTATATTACATGTATTTAGTGTATTATTGGGGCGGCAGGGTAGCCTAGTGGTTAGAATGTTATGTAAGGATCAGACTGTATAGGCTATATTACATGTATTTAGTGTATTATTGGGGCGGCAGGGTAGTGGTTAGAATGTTATGTAAGGGTCAGACTGTATAGGCTATATTACATGTATTTAGTGTATTATTGGGGCGGCAGGGTAGCCTAGTGGTTAGAATGTTATGTAAGGATCAGACTGTATAGACTATATTACATGTATTTAGTGTATTATTGGGGCGGCAGGGTAGTGGTTAGAATGTTATGTAAGGATCAGACTGTATAGACTATATTACATGTATTTAGTGTATTATTGGGGCGGGAGGGTTGTGGTTAGAATGTTATGTAAGGATCAGACTGTATAGACTATATTACATGTATTTAGTGTATTATTGGGGCGGCAGGGTAGCCTAGTGGTTAGAATGTTATGTAAGGATCAGACTGTATAGACTATATTACATGTATTTAGTGTATTATTGGGGCGGCAGGGTAGTGGTTAGAATGTTATGTAAGGATCAGACTGTATAGACTATATTACATGTATTTAGTGTATTATTGGGGCGCCAGGGTAGCCTAGTGGTTAGAATGTTATGTAAGGATCAGACTGTATAGACTATATTACATGTATTTAGTGTATTACTGGGGTGGCAGGGTAGTTGTTAGAATGTTATGTAAGGATCAGACTGTATAGACTATATTACATGTATTTAGTGTATTATTGGGGCGGCAGGGTAGCCTAGTGGTTAGAATGTTATGTAAGGGATCAGACTGTATAGACTATATTACATGTATTTAGTGTATTATTGGTGCGGCAGGGTAGTGGTTAGACTGTTAGTAGATGTAGATGTAGTAAAACTCTTCCCACATTGATCACAACTACAAGGTTTCTCTCCTGTGTGTGTTCTCTGGTGTACAATCAGATGGCTGGATGTAGGAAAACTCTTCCCACATTGATCACAGCTATAAGATTTCTCTCCTGTGTGTGTTCTCTGGTGTACAATCAGATGGCTGGATGTAGGAAAACTCTTCCCACATTGTTCACAACTACAAGGTTTCTCTCCTGTGTGTGTTCTCTGGTGTGATACCAGGTTGCTTGACTGAGTAAAACTTTTCCCACATTGATAACAGCTAAAAGGTTTGTCTCCTGTGTGTTTTCTCTGGTGCATAACAGGCTGCTCGACTGAGTAAAACTCTTCCCACATTGATCACAGCTATACGATTTGTCTCCTGTGTGTGTTCTCTGGTGTACAATCCGATGGCTAGATGTAGTAAAACTCTTCCCACATTGATCACACCTATAAGGTTTCTCTCCAGTGTGAATTCTCATGTGTACTTTTAGTGAATTTGATCTTAAGTAACTCTTCCCACAATCAAAACAGTGATGAGATTTCTCTCCTGTGTGTACTCGCTGGTGTATTTTAAGTTCTGATGAAGATTTGCAACCTTTCCCACAGGCAGAGCAGCAGTGAGATTTCTTCCCTGTGGGTCTCCTCTGGTGTTTCTTGAGGTGTTCTGATCGGGAGGGACTCTTCTCTGCCTCGTCAGCTTCATGATGTTGTTGAGGCTCCCCAGAGGATCCACGATAGTCACGTCTTTCTCCTGTGTGAACAACAAGTCAGACAGATGGTTAAAGGCCCACAACAGCAGAAATCCATTGTAAAAGGTGATGCCAACAGCATAGCCATGATATTGTACAACAATTGACATCTGTAATTAATGTTAAAATTACATGACAATTGTCTTAAGACAGTCAAGTGAGCAACAATAGTCATATTTTGTCTTGTTTTCACATCAGTAGTAACATCGATGATTGTAGGCTAGAAATAAGTTAATACAGTTGCTGAACCCCTAAGCGGTGTTCCAGGCAACCTTTGGTCACCAATATAGGCCCCTTTCTGTGTTTGCTAAAATAGGCGCACGAGGGCAATGCACACACAATTTGGTTGCAGAAACTCCTCCATGCTAATGCGAAACCGCTAGTTATACCAATACCATAGACCTACTGTAGGACCCATAACTTCACCTAACAACAACATAGACCTACTGTAGGACCCATAACTTCACCTAACAATAACATAGACCTACTGTAGGACCCAGAACTTCACCTAACAACAACATAGACCTACTGTAGGAACCATAACTTCACCTAACAATAACATAGACCTACTGTAGGACCCATAACTTCACCTAACAATAACATATACCTACTGTAGGACCCATAACTTCAACTAACAACAACATAGACCTACTGTAGGACCCATAACTTCAACTAACAATAACATAGACCTACTGTAGGACCCAGAACTTCACCTAACAACAACATAGACCTACTGTAGGAACCATAACTTCACCTAACAATAACATAGACCTACTGTAGGAACCATAACTTCACCTAACAATAACATAGACCTACTGTAGGACCCATAACTTCACCTAACAATAACATAGACCTACTGTAGGACCCATAACTTCACCTAACAATAACATAGACCTACTGTAGGACCCAGAACTTCACCTAACA
Source organism: Salvelinus namaycush (assembly GCF_016432855.1). Taxonomy (NCBI): domain Eukaryota; kingdom Metazoa; phylum Chordata; class Actinopteri; order Salmoniformes; family Salmonidae; genus Salvelinus; species Salvelinus namaycush. The sequence continues at coordinate 11,324 of NW_024061257.1, forward strand.
ATAACATAGACCTACTGTAGGACCCAGAACTTCACCTAACAACAACATAGACATACTGAAGGACCCATAACTTCACCTAACAATAACATTGACCTACTGTAGGACCCATAACTTCACCTAACAATAACATAGACCTAGATTTATAAATCATTTAATATTTCAGGTGAAACATGGAAACTAAAATGTCTGTCATGACATTTCATGACATTTCCTAACCTGATCACCAGATAATTTTGTGAATAATCCCACTAGGCTACTCTGTAATGTGTTGTCATTCTAAATGTCCTGAATGAAGGAAAATAGCTCTGTGTTGTGCAATAGCCTATCCATCAAGTAACAGTTCTCTACAGATGAGCTAAGTATCTCCGTGTCCAAACAGAGTAATGAGACGCTACTGTAAATCAAGCAGACAGTAACATTATAAACGTATTCATAGTGTAGTGAATTCAGGGGGAAGCCCTGAGCTGAACTCAAACCTGGTCCAGCGACTGTAAATCAAGCAGACAGTAACATTATAAACGTATTCATAGTGTAGTGAATTCAAGGGGTAGCCCTGAGCTGAACTCAAACCTGGTCCAGCGACTGTCAAGCCACCACTTTATAACTGTTACGCCAAGATGTCTGAACTTCTTGACGAGGTCGCTAGGTTTTGGGTTAAGGTTACTACAATAGCTTTCTCTATGAATGTGAGAGTGGTTACATTTCTCCAGCCCCCATCCCTCAGCTGTTTACCAAACCAAGTCTCAGGCAGGCATTTTGTTGCTGTTTAAATCCTAGGTTGTCCCTTTAAAAAAGCCAAATCAATCAACCAACCAACCTGCAGTTCAAAACAATAACAAAGATGTCATTCCACCACTGTTTTGGTCATAAGATGATGGATGGGGCTGGAGAAATGTAACTACTCTCAAATTCATAGACAGACCTATGGATGCAAGGACTGACCATCGATGATATCAACATTATAGTTTTAACCATGTTGAAGCTATACATTGTTGGTTTACTATGTTTCTAAACATTGGCGTAACAAAAACCTTCTTTGGGGTTCTGATGGGGTACAACAGTTGAACTAAGCTCATGAGGCATGTGTTATATTCTTCAAGAATCAATGGCTATAAATAAATAATATAAATGTAGCAAATGCATATTTCCCCTTTAACACCACACATCAGTTCAACAAACTGCAGTTTGTTCCTCTGTTTTTAAGACAGTACTTACTAGTGTTAATCACGGCTCGGTTTCTCAAAACCATCTTACGGATAAGTTCACCGTTAGAACCATAGGAGGCCTTAAGATGCCTTTGGGAAACCGGGCCCAGATCTCCAGTTTCCTCCTCTTCGTCGTCCTCCTCCTTTTTCGATGTGACAGTCATCTCCCCCTCCTCTTTCACTCCAAAAACTGCATCCTCCTCTCTCTCCGCCCCCTCCTCTTTTACTGTAACATCCTCCTCCTCTTTCACTCTGAACGAGTCTTCCTTTTCTTCCACAGAAACGTCTTTCTCTTCTTCTTTCACGGTAACAGCCTCACCCTCTACTTGTTTTAGTATTGTAACATCCTTCTCTTCCTCCTCCTCTTTCAGGAGAGCTTCTTTCTCCGTCCAGAAGACCTCTTTTTTAGCAGGAGGAGAGTAGCTTAGTGAACTCATGGTCGGGGATGTTCGCTAGCTAGCATTAGCGACTAGCCTAGTTCTAAGCTAATTTAGCAAACCAGCTAGCTGACAAACAACGTAATTATATAATTGAATGGGCCAACAAGCACATACGACAGAAGTGTGTTTAAAACACAGCGACTAATATACACCATAACAGTGTAAAGAGCGTGAATGTTGTAGCTATGTTTGCTAGAAAGCTACGGAGGTGTCTGACTAACTGTTGTTGTTGAAGCAGCGTCCCGTCCACTAGATTATACGCCACACTGGCAGCATCGCCTGAACCTAAAAGACGCACATCGCCGACTGCTGACTGGAGTGGGCAACGCAGTTGAGGAACCAAAAGTTTATTTTTCAATTAATTCATAAAAATTGATTATTATATTAAGTCATTCAAAGAGAAGCATGTGTTGATTGATTCGTTTTTAATGAGTGATAATTTAAAACAAACTTTAGACCCACTACATATTTGCATTGAACAATACTTCTGACATGGATCATTTTGACCCCAGAGGCATATCTTTTATCAGAGCCAAAATGTGGTTTATTCAATTCTTCATGACTTTGTCAATCAACTTGTTCTTAATACATCTAAATCATGGTTTAGTGTTTCTGTATCAATATGGACTTTTAACAAACTCAAATCCTTTGGAGTCATTTTGACACCAGCCAAAAGTACCTTTGATAAATAGGACGTTTATTTCAAATCAAAATCAAATAACATTTAATTGGTCACATACACGTGTTTAGCAAATGTTATTGCGGGTGTAACAAAATGCTTGTGGTTCTAGCTCCGACAGTGCAGTAATATCTAACAATTTCACAACATATACCCAATACACACAAATCAAAGTATTTGAATGTAGGTTTCTCTGTAGACATGATCCATCCCACCAGAGGGTGGAGGGGCACCTGTATCAGTGGTTTTGACCAGATAGACACCTGCAGATACACAGTATAGTGCCTCCCATGTACTCTCCTAAGATTGGACTTTTCTATACCACGTATCACGTGACTGTGTACAACACTGCCAATGGTAGAAAACTCTGCCAGTGTAATACAGTGCATTCGTTAAGTATTCAGACCCTTCACTTTTTCCACATTTAGTTACATTACAGCCTCATTCTAAAATTGAAGATTTTTCCCCTCATCAATCTACACACAATACCCCATAATGACATCACAATACCCCAAAATAACATCACAATACCCCATAATGACATCACAATACCCCAAAATGACAAACCAAAAACAGTTTTTTTGACATTTTTGCAAATGTATTTACTTAAGTATTCAGACCCTTTGCTTTGAGACTCGAAATTGAGCTCAGATGCATCCTGATGCCATTGATCATCTTTGAGATGTTTCTACAACTTGATTGGAGTCCACCTGTGGTAAATTCAATTGATTGGACATGATTTGGAAAGCCACACACCTGTCTATATAAGGTCCCACAGTTTACAGTGCATGTCAGAGCAAAAACCAAGCCATGAGGTCAAAGGAATTGTCCGTAGAGCTCTGAGACAGGATTGTGTCGAGGCACAGATCTGGGGAAAGGTACCACAAAATGTCTGCAGCATTGCTGAGGAATCAAGAACACAGTGGTCTCCATCATTCTTAAATGGAAGAAGTTTGGAACCACCAATACTCTTTCTAGAGCTGGCCGCCCGGCCAAACTGATAAATCGGGGGAGAAGGGCCTTGGTCAGGGAGGTGAACAAGAACCCGATGTTCACTCTGACAGAGCTCCAGATTTCCTCTGTGGAGACGGGAGAACCTTCCAGAAGGACAACCATCTCTGCAGTACTCCACCAATCAGGCCTTAATGTAGCAATGATTAAATTGTCAACATTTATTTCAATGGACAATTCTGTGAAATGTTCTGTGAAAGGTGTCGGCTAGAGATGACTTGCAGGAGCTTGCAGGGATTTGTAGTCTTGCATTAAGTTTACTTTGATGCTAATTAGCATTTTCAAATCCGAGAGTAAAGAGACAAATATATTGATAAAAGTATTTGTATTTAGTATAGATCCAATTTAGTTCCTGACAAGGCAGCAGCTACTCTTCCTGGGGTTTATTATGGATCCCCATTAGTTCCTGCCAAGGTAGCAGCTACTCTTCCTGGGGTCCAGCAAAAATAAAGGCAGTTATACAATTTTAAAAACATTACAATAAATTCACAAAAAATTGTGCACTAACATTACACAAAGTGAACTCAAGTCTGACAGCCCAAACAAAAACACAAATTCTCAGTCAAAAACACAAGTCAGAACACAGCCTCTCGATTCTCTCATGTGTTTTCAGGTTCTCTGACTGGGAAAAGGTCTTTCCACAATGAGAGCAGTGGTATGTCTTCTCCTCCTGTGTATTTGAATGTATTCTTTCATGCTCTTTCAGGTACCTTAACCGGGTAAATCTCTCTCCACACTGGGAGCAGCGGTACACCTTCTTACCTGTGTGTGTCCTCTCATGTTTGTTCAGGTTTCCTACCTGGCCAAAACTCTTTCCACATTGGGAACATTGGAAAAGCTTTTCCCCTGTGTGTCCCCTCTCATGGTTTTGCAGGCTCCCTAACTGGGTAAACGTCATTCCACATTGGGAACAGTGGTAAGGCTTCTCTCCAGTGTGTATTCTCTTATGTGTTCTCAGGCTCCCTAACTGAGTAAAACTCTTTCCACACTGGGAGCAGTGATGTCGTCCTGCTGGTTTGGACGTCTCGGGGTCTGGTTTCCCTGAAGGACTCTTCCTGCTGTCAGAAGGAGAGTCTGGTCTCTCTCCTGTCAAAGACAAACAGATGATTTAATTAAACAGAGACCTGAATAAAACCTCAACATGATAAAACTTCCTATGACGTATAATCTAGACTAGATCCCTCAATCACCTGAAGTCAGTTTTCACAAGTATTATTAAAGCGACTACAAAATGCAGGTCACTGTGTGGTTCTTAGTCAGAGAGGCCTATAGTCAGTATGGTCAGGAGGAGTTGAGGAGTCTGGTTGCCTTTTACAAGGAGCTCTTGACTAAGGCATAATTACACCAGAAGAAGTCCTGTCAGAGTACTCCCAGTACAAGAGATTTGCCCAGGGCCCATCAGCTGGCCTGTCAAATTCCTGCAGTCAGGTGTGTACTAGGATAATGTTACCAATGTCATAAACGTGAGCTGTATATTTTGGTAAAATTACACAACACATAATTGAAAGAAACACATTTGCTCAAGGCACATTATACATAATTGAATGAAGCATGAATAAATAATTTGTTAATGTTATGAAAGAATTAAGCATAAACAAATATTTTTTTCTTTAGAGGAGAGGAGAGCCAGATTCAGGTGACGGAGGTCTCCTCGGTGCTTCCTGTCTCCACTGACAAAGGTCTCCTTGGTGCTTCCTGTCTCCACTGACGGAGGTCTCCTTGGTTCTTCCTGTCTCCACTGACGGAGGCCTCCTTGGTGCTTCCTGTCTCCACTGACAAAGGTCTCCTTGGTTCTTCCTGTCTCCACTGACGGAGGCCTCCTTGGTGCTTCCTGTCTCCACTGACGGAGGTCTCCTTGGTGCTTCCTGTCTCCACTGACAAAGGTCTCCTTGGTTCTTCCTGTCTCCACTGACAAAGGTCTCCTTGGTTCTTCCTGTCTCCACTGACGGAGGCCTCCTCGGTGCTTCCTGTCTCCACTGACGGAGGCCTCCTCGGTGCTTCCTGTCTCCTCTGACGGAGGCCTCCTCGGTTCTTCCTGTCTCCACTGACGGACGTCTCCTCGGTGCTTCCTGTCTCCACTGACGGAGGTCTCCTCGGTGCTTCCTGTCTCCACTGACGGAGGTCTCCTCGGTGCTTCCTGTCTCCACTGACGGAGGTCTCCTCGGTGCTTCCTGTCTCCACTGACGGAGGTCTCCTCGGTGCTTCCTGTCTCCACTGACGGAGGCCCCCTCGGTGCTTCCTGTCTCCACTGACGGAGGCCCCCTCGGTGCTTCCTGTCTCCACTGACGGAGGCCCCCTCGGTGCTTCCTGTCTCCACTGACGGAGGCCCCCTCGGTGCTTCCTGTCTCCACTGACGGAGGCCCCCTCGGTGCTTCCTGTCTCCACTGACGGAGGCCCCCTCGGTGCTTCCTGTCTCCACTGACGGACGTCTCCTCGGTGCTTCCTGTCTCCACTGACGGAGGTCTCCTCGGTGCTTCCTGTCTCCACTGACGGACGTCTCCTCGGTGCTTCCTGTCTCCTCTGACGGAGGTCTCCTCGGTGCTTCCTGTCTCCTCTGACGGAGGCCTCCTCGGTGCTTCCTGTCTCCTCTGACGGAGGCCTCCTCGGTGCTTCCTGTCTCCACTGACGGACGTCTCCTCGGTGCTTCCTGTCTCCACTGACGGAGGTCTCCTCGGTGCTTCCTGTCTCCACTGACGGAGGTCTCCTCGGTGCTTCCTGTCACCACTGACGGACGTCTCCTCGGTGCTTCCTGTCTCCACTGACGGAGGTCTCCTCGGTGCTTCCTGTCTCCACTGACGGAGGTCCCCTCGGTGCTTCCTGTCTCCACTGACGGAGGTCTCCTCGGTGCTTCCTGTCTCCACTGACGGAGGTCTCCTCGGTGCTTCCTGTCTCCTCTGACGGAGGTCTCCTCGGTGCTTCCTGTCTCCTCTGACGGAGGTCTCCTCGGTGCTTCCTGTCTCCTCTGACAGAGGCCTCCTCGGTGCTTCCTGTCTCCACTGACGGAGGTCTCCTCGGTCCTTCCTGTCTCCACTGACGGAGGTCTCCTCGGTGCTTCCTGTCTCCACTGACGGAGGTCTCCTCGGTGCTTCCTGTCTCCACTGACGGAGGTCTCCTCGGTGCTTCCTGTCTCCACTGACAGAGGTCTCCTTGGTGCTTCCTGTCTCCACTGACGGACGTCTCCTTGGTGCTTCCTGTCTCCACTGACGGAGGTCTCCTTGGTGCTTCCTGTCTCCACTGACGGACGTCTCCTTGGTGCTTCCTGTCTCCACTGACGGAGGTCTCCTTGGTGCTTCCTGTCTCCACTGACGGAGGCCTCCTTGGTGCTTCCTGTCTCCACTGACGGAGGTCTCCTCGGTGCTTCCTGTCTCCACTGACAAAGGTCTACTTGATCACACACACCCACATGTACAGTTGAAGTCGGAAGTTTACATACACTTAGGTGGGAGTCATTAAAACTAATTTTTCAACCACTCCACAAAATTCTTGTTAACAAACTATAGTTTTGGCAAGTCGGTAAGGACATCTACTTTGTGCATGACACAAGTAATTTTCCCAACAATTGTTAACAGACAGATTATTTCATTTATAATTCACTGTCTCACAATTCCAGTGGTTCAAAAGTTGACATACACTAAGTTGACTGTGCCTTTAAACAGCTTGGAAAATTCCAGAAAATGCTGTCATGGCTTTAGAAGCTTCTGATAGGCTAGTTGACATCATTTGAGTAAATTGGAGGTGTACCTGTGGATGTATTTCAAGGCCAACCTTCAAACTCAGTGCCTCTTCGCTTGACATCACAGGAAAATCAAAAGAAATCAGCCAAGACCTCAGAAAAACAATTGTAGACCTCCACAAGTCTGGTTCATCCTTGGGAGCAATTTCCAAACACCTGAAAGTATCACGTTCATCTGTACAAACAATAGTACGCAGGTATAAACACCGTGGGACCACGCAGCCGTCATACCGCTCAGGAAGGAGACGCGTTCTGTTTCCTAGAGATAAATGTACTTTGGTGCGAAAAGTGCAAATCAATCCCAGAACAACAGCAAAGGACCTTGTGAAGATGCTGGAGGAAACAGGTACAAAAGTATCTATATCCACAGTAAAACAAGTCCTATATTGACATAACCTGAAAAGCCACTCAGCAAGGAGAACCCACTGCTCCAAAACCGCCATAAAAAAGCCAGACTACGGTTTGCAACTGCACATGGGGACAAAGATTGTACTTTTTGGAGAAATGTCCTCTGGTCTGATGAAACAAAAACAGAACTGTTTGACCATAATGACCATCGTTAACTTTGGAGGAAAAAGGGGGATGCTTGCAAGCCGAAGAACACCATCCCAACCTTGAAGCATGGGGGTGGCAGCATCATGTTGTGGGGGTGCTTTGCTGCAAGAGAGAAAATTATGTGGATATACTGAAGCAACATCTCAAGACATCAGTCAGGAAGTTAAAGCTTGGTCGCAAATGGGTCTTCCAAATGGACAAAGACCCCAAGCATACTTCCAAAGTTGTGGCAAAATGGCTTAAGGACAACAAAGTCAAGGTATTGGAGTGGCCATCACAAAGCCCTGACCTCAATCCTCTAGCTCTGTCAGGAGGAATGGGCCAAAATTCACCCAATTTATTGTGGGAAGCTTGTGGAAGCCTACCCGAAACATTTGACCCAAGTTAAACAATTTAAAGGCAATGCTACCAAATACTAATTGAGTGTGTGTGAACTTCTGACCCACTGGGAATGTGATGAAAGAAATAAAATATGAAATAAATCATTCTCTCTACTATTATTCTGACATTTCACATTCTTAAAATAAAGTGGTGATCCTGACTGACCTAAGACAGGGAATGTTTACTAGGATTAAATGTCAGGAATTGTGAAAAACTGAGTTTAAACGTATTTGGCTAAGGTGTATGTAAACTTCCGACTTCAACTGTGTCTCTGTCCGCCTGCCTGCTAGGATGATATACAGGAAAGTGTCTGTCCGCCTGCTAGGATGATATACAGGAAAGTGTCTATGCCTGCTAGGATGATATACAGGAAAGTGTCTATGCCTGCTAGGATGATATACAGGACAGTGTCTATGCCTGCTAGGATGATATACAGGAAAGTGTCTGTCCGCCTGCTAGGATGATATACAGGAAAGTGTCTGTCCGCCTGCCTGCCTGCTAGGATGATATACAGGACAGTGTCTATGCCTGCTAGGATGATATACAGGACAGTGTCTATGCCTGCTAGGATGATATACAGGACAGTGTCTATGCCTGCTAGGATGATATACAGGAAAGTGTCTGTCCGCCTGCTAGGATGATATACAGGAAAGTGTCTGTCCGCCTGCCTGCTGGGATGATATACAGGAAAGTGTCTATGCCTGCTAGGATGATATACAGGACAGTGATCGTCATTTAAAGCATTAAGTAGGTATACACCATGTCTGACTTCCTTAATAAGTCCTATAGGTACTGTTCATAATCTAGTCATACACCATGTCTGACTTCCTTAATAAGTCCTATAGGTACTGTTCATAATCTAGTCATACACCATGTCTGACTTCCTTAATAAGTCCTATAGATACTGTTCATAATCTAGTCATACACCATGTCTGACTTCCTTAATAAGTCCTATAGGTACTGTTCATAATCTAGTCATACACCATGTCTGACGTCCTTAATAAGTCCTATAGGTACTGTTCATAATCTAGTCATACACCATGTCTGACTTCCTTAATAAGTCCTATAGATACTGTTCATAATCTAATCATACACCATGTCTGACGTCCTTAATAAGTCCTATAGGTACTGTTCATAATCTAGTCATACACCATGTCTGACTTCCTTAATAAGTCCTATAGATACTGTTCATAATCTAGTCATACACCATGTCTGACGTCCTTAATAAGTCCTATAGATATTGTTCATAATCTAGTCATACACCATGTCTGACTTCCTTAATAAGTCCTATAGATACTGTTCATAATCTAGTCATACACCATGTCTGACTTCCTTAATAAGTCCTATAGATATTGTTCATAATCTAGTCATACACCATGTCTGACTTCCTTAATAAGTCCTATAGATACTGTTCATAATCTAGTCATACACCATGTCTGACGTCCTTAATAAGTCCTATAGGTACTGTTCATAATCTAGTCATACACCATGTCTGACTTCCTTAATAAGTCCTATAGGTACTGTCCACTGTTTCAGAGTAGGAGTGGCCATGACCCTTCCAAATTCTAAGGACTACACTAGCTGCTGTAACCACAGCAACATTTATTTGGGTGACAGAATTATAGAGTAACTTTGGAACACGCTAGAAACACTACATGACCAAAAGTACGTGAACACCTGCTCGTCAAACGTCTTACTCCAAAATCATGTGAATTAAAAAGGGGATTGGTCCCCCCTTTGTTGCTATAACAGCCTCCACTCTTCTGGGAAGGCTTTCCACTAGATGTTGGAACATTGCTGTGGGGGACTTGCTTCCATTCAGCCACAACAGCATTAGTGAGGTTAGGCGATTAGTCCTGGCTCGCAGTTGGTGTTCCAATTCATCCCAAAGGTGTTCGATGGGGTTGAGGTCAGGGCTCTGTGCAGGCCAGTCAAGTTCTTCTACACCGATCTCGACAAACCATTTCTGTATGGACCTAGGTCCAGGGGCATTGTCATGCTGAAACAGCAAAGGGCCTTCCCTAAATTGTTGCCACAAAGTTGGAAGCACAGAATCGTCTAGAATGTCATTGTATGCTGTAGCGTTTACACCACTCCAGCCTACGCTTGGCACTCTAGCAATGATAAAGTACTTTACGATAATGCGAAAATTAAATAAACGATATGGTATCATTTTTATTATGGAAGATTGAATAAGTGTGCTTCAAACGGTTAGCTTGGAATGATTTGTATCGTCTCGACTATCTGTGCATGAGAGTCCGTTCAACTCAGTTTCCCTGCCTGAAAAAAAGTGTACTCGCGCACGCAAACTCAGGAAGAAACTGACCGAGTTTTGCGACTGTCGGCTCACTTGACGGCAGTCAACAGTGGGCTAGGAATCGCCTCCAGTTTAGCACAATGGAATTGCAGTATTGAATGAAGGCAAGTCCATTCCGTGAGACATTTAAGTTGTGATTTTGCGTGCAAATCCATTGTTAAAGTTTTGTAGTTGGCCAGCTTGTTGATGGTATTCACATCTTACAGTGTAGCTTTATCAATTCCTACATTAATAAACGGCATTTAAGCTCAGAACTTGAGTAGAATGCCGTTTTAAAACCACACATCAGTTCAAAAACTATTTTCAAGACAGGACTTACTGGTGTTACTCAGATCTTCTGTCTCCTGCTCTTCTTCTTCCCTCTCCTCCTCCTTCAATATGACAGTCATCTCTCCTTCATTCACTCCAGAAAAAGTATAATCGTTTTCTTCCTCTTCTTTCTCTGTAACAGCCTCACCCTCTACTTCTTCGTTTACTGTGACATCCTCCTCTTCATCCTCCTCTTTCACGACAACGTTCAGCCAAATACCTTCTTTCTCCTTCCAGCAGACCTCTTTTTTAGCAGGAGGGCAGTAGCTTGCTGAGCTCATGGTCGGGGATGTTAGCCAGCTAACCTAGCTAGTTAGCGACTAGCCTAGTGATAGGCTCATTTATCAAGCCAGCTACCGTTCCCTGACTAAAAGGAAATATGACATTAAATGGGGAAACTAGTTAAAAGACAGAATTATGTTTCACATACAGAGGCAAATATACACCGAAGCAGTCTGAACAGCTTGAATGTTTCCGCTAGGAAGCTACCGAGGTGGCTGACTAGATGTTGTTGAAGAAGCGTCCCGTCCACTACATTATACGTCACTCTGATAGCATCGCCTGAAAAACGCATATCGCCATCTGTTGACTGGAGTGGTTAACGCAGATAAATGTAATAGACAACTACAGATTTGTAATAAGTATGAATTTAAAACCTACTTCTACATTCTACCAACCCAACAGATGTTTCTACTACAGTGAATATTAACCAATGAGATGGGTCTTTCCACATTCTACCAACCCAACAGATGTTACTACTACAGTGAATATTAACCAATGAGGTGGGTCTTTCCACATTCTACCAACCCAACAGATGTTTCTACTACAGTGAATATTAACCAATGAGGTGGGTCTTTCCACATTCTACCAACCCAACAGATGTGTCTACTACAGGGAATATTAACTAATGAGATGGGTCTTTCCACATTCTACCAACCCAACAGATGTTACTACTACAGTGAATATTAACCAATGAGGTGGGTCTTTCCACATTCTACCAACCCAACAGATGTTTCTACTACAGTGAATATTAACCAATGAGATGGGTCTTTCCACATTCTACCAACCCAACAGATGTTTCTACTACAGTGAATATTAACCAATAAGGTGGGTCTTTCCACATTCTACCAACCCAACAGATGTGTCTACTACAGGGAATATTAACCAATGAGATGGGTCTTTCCACATTCTACCAACCCAACAGATGTTTCTACTACAGTGAATATTAACCAATGAGATGGGTCTTTCCACATTCTACCAACCCAACAGATGTTTCTACTACAGTGAATATTAACCAATAAGGTGGGTCTTTCCACATTCTACCAACCCAACAGATGTGTCTACTACAGGGAATATTAACCAATGAGATGGGTCTTTCCACATTCTACCAACCCAACAGATGTCTACTACAGGGACTATTAACCAATGAGGTGGGTCTTTACACATTCTACCAACCCAACAGATGTTTCTACTATGAATGCTTTCAGGTTAATTGAAGTTAAATTCCCAAAAAGCCTAAACAGGTTTGGTCATTATCAGGTACTGGAGCGTTGAAAGATGATGCACAACAACGGTTTCTTCCAGGAAACCACGACTCCAATAACCACCGCGGTCTAAATAACTCCAATAACCACCGCGGTCTAAATAACTCCAATAACCACCGCGGTCTAAATAACTCCAATAACCACCGCGGTCTAAATAACTCCAATAACCACCACGGTCTAAATAACTCCAATAACCACCACGGTCTAAATAACTCCAATAACCACCGCGGTCTAAATAACTCCAATAACCACCGCGGTCTAAATAACTCCAATAACCACCGCGGTCTAAATAACTCCAATAACCACCGCGGTCTAAATAACTCCAATAACCACCGCGGTCTAAATAACTCCAATAACCACCACGGTCTAAATGACTCCAATAACCACCACGGTCTAAATGACTCCAATAACCACCGCGGTCTAAATAACTCCAATAACCACCGCGGTCTAAATAACTCCAATAACCACCGCGGTCTAAATAACTCCAATAACCACCGCGGTTTAAATGACTCCAATAACCACCGCGGTCTAAATGACTCCAATAACCACCGCGGTCTAAATAACTCCAATAACCACCGCGGTCTAAATAACTCCAATAACCACCGCGGTTTAAATAACTCCAATAACCACCGCGGTCTAAATAACTCCAATAACCACCGCGGTTTAAATAACTCCAATAACCACCGGGGTCTAAATAACTCCAATAACCACCGGGGTCTAAATAACTCCAATAACCACCGGGGTCTAAATAACTCCAATAACCACCGCGGTCTAAATAACTCCAATAACCACCGCGGTCTAAATGACTCCAATAACCACCGCGGTCTAAATAACTCCAATAACCACCGCGGTCTAAATAACTCCAATAACCACCGCGGTCTAAATGACTCCAATAACCACCGCGGTCTAAATAACTCCAATAACCACCGGGGTCTAAATAACTCCAATAACCACCGGGGTCTAAATAACTCCAATAACCACCGCGGTCTAAATAACTCCAATAACCACCGCGGTCTAAATGACTCCAATAACCACCGCGGTCTAAATGACTCCAATAACCACCGCGGTCTAAATGACTCCAATAACCACCGCGGTCTAAATAACTCCAATAACCACCGCGGTCTAAATAACTCCAATAACCACCGCGGTCTAAATAACTCCAATAACCACCGCGGTCTAAATAACTCCAATAACCACCGGGGTCTAAATAACTCCAATAACCACCGGGGTCTAAATAACTCCAATAACCACCGCGGTCTAAATAACTCCAATAACCACCGCGGTCTAAATAACTCCAATAACCACCGCGGTCTAAATAACTCCAATAACCACCGCGGTCAAAATAACTCCAATAACCACCGCGGTCTAAATAACTCCAATAACCACCGCGGTCTAAATGACTCCAATAACCACCGCGGTCTAAATAACTCCAATAACCACCGCGGTCTAAATAACTCCAATAACCACCGCGGTCTAAATAACTCCAATAACCACCGCGGTCTAAATAACTCCAATAACCACCGGGGTCTAAATAACTCCAATAACCACCGCGGTCTAAATAACTCCAATAACCACCGCGGTCTAAATAACTCCAATAACCACCGCGGTCTAAATAACTCCAATAACCACCGCGGTCTAAATAACTCCAATAACCACCGCGGTCTAAATAACTCCAATAACCACCGGGGTCTAAATAACTCCAATAACCACCGCGGTCTAAATAACTCCAATAACCACCGCGGTCTAAATGACTCCAATAACCACCGGGGTCTAAATAACTCCAATAACCACCGCGGTCTAAATAACTCCAATAACCACCGCGGTCTAAATGACTCCAATAACCACCGCGGTCTAAATAACTCCAATAACCACCGCGGTCTAAATGACTCCAATAACCACCGCGGTCTAAATGACTCCAATAACCACCGCGGTCTAAATAACTCCAATAACCACCGCGGTCTAAATAACTCCAATAACCACCGCGGTCTAAATAACTCCAATAACCACCGCGGTCTAAATAACTCCAATAACCACCACGGTCTAAATGACTCCAATAACCACCATGGTCTAAATGACTCCAATAACCACCGCGGTCTAAATAACTTCAATAACCACCGAGGTCTAAATAACTCCAATAACCACCGCGGTCTAAATAACTCCAATAACCACCGCGGTTTAAATGACTCCAATAACCACCGCGGTCTAAATAACTCCAATAACCACCGCGGTCTAAATAACTCCAATAACCACCGCGGTTTAAATAACTCCAATAACCACCGCGGTCTAAATAACTCCAATAACCACCGCGGTTTAAATAACTCCAATAACCACCGGGGTCTAAATAACTCCAATAACCACCGCGGTCTAAATAACTCCAATAACCACCGCGGTCTAAATGACTCCAATAACCACCGCGGTCTAAATAACTCCAATAACCACCGCGGTCTAAATAACTCCAATAACCACCGCGGTCTAAATGACTCCAATAACCACCGCGGTCTAAATAACTCCAATAACCACCGGGGTCTAAATAACTCCAATAACCACCGGGGTCTAAATAACTCCAATAACCACCGCGGTCTAAATAACTCCAATAACCACCGCGGTCTAAATGACTCCAATAACCACCGCGGTCTAAATAACTCCAATAACCACCGCGGTCTAAATAACTCCAATAACCACCGCGGTCTAAATAACTCCAATAACCACCGCGGTCTAAATAACTCCAATAACCACCGCGGTCTAAATAACTCCAATAACCACCGCGGTCTAAATGACTCCAATAACCACCGCGGTCTAAATGACTCCAATAACCACCGCGGTCTAAATAACTCCAATAACCACCGCGGTCTAAATGACTCCAATAACCACCGCGGTCTAAATAACTCCAATAACCACCGCGGTCTAAATAACTCCAATAACCACCGGGGTCTAAATAACTCCAATAACCACCGCGGTCTAAATAACTCCAATAACCACCGCGGTCTAAATAACTCCAATAACCACCGGGGTCTAAATAACTCCAATAACCACCGCGGTCTAAATGACTCCAATAACCACCGCGGTCTAAATAACTCCAATAACCACCGCGGTCTAAATAACTCCAATAACCACCGCGGTCTAAATAACTCCAATAACCACCGCGGTCTAAATGACTCCAATAACCACCGCGGTCTAAATAACTCCAATAACCACCGCGGTCTAAATAACTCCAATAACCACCGCGGTCTAAATAACTCCAATAACCACCGCGGTCTAAATAACTCCAATAACCACCGCGGTCTAAATAACTCCAATAACCACCGCGGTCTAAATAACTCCAATAACCACCGCGGTCTAAATAACTCCAATAACCACCGCGGTCTAAATAACTCCAATAACCACCGCGGTCTAAATGACTCCAATAACCACCGCGGTCTAAATAACTCCAATAACCACCGCGGTCTAAATAACTCCAATAACCACCGCGGTCTAAATAACTCCAATAACCACCGGGGTCTAAATAACTCCAATAACCACCGCGGTCTAAATAACTCCAATAACCACCGCGGTCTAAATAACTCCAATAACCACCGCGGTCTAAATAACTCCAATAACCACCGCGGTCTAAATAACTCCAATAACCACCGCGGTCTAAATAACTCCAATAACCACCGCGGTCTAAATAACTCCAATAACCACCGCGGTCTAAATAACTGTAAAGTAAGTCGCCATCGAAACGACTCCCGCTACAATCGACCTGTTCCCAATACATGGGTTTTGGGATCTGACCTCATTGATCTGTCAGTAAGCTGTGTTTACATGGGTATTGGGATCTGACCTCATTGATCTGTCAGTAAGCTATGTTTACATGGGTATTGGGATCTGACCTCATTGATCTGTCAGTAAGCTATGTTTACATGGGTATTGGGATCTAACCTCATTGATCTGTCAGTAAGCTATGTTTACATGGGTATTGGGATCTGACCTCATTGATCTGTCAGTAAGCTATGTTTACATGGGTATTGGGATCTGACCTCATTGATCTGTCAGTAAGCTATGTTTACATTTCGTATTGGGATCTGACCTCATTGATCTGCCAGTAAGCTATGTTTACATGGGTATTGGGATCTAACCTCATTGATCTGTCAGTAAGCTATGTTTACATGGGTATTGGGATCTGACCTCATTGATCTATCAGTAAGGTATGTTTACATAGGTATTGGGTTCTGACCTCATTAATCTGTCAGTAAGCTATGTTTACATGGGAATTGGGATCTGACCTCATTGATCTGTCAGTAAGCTATGTTTACATGGGTATTGGGATCTCAGCTATAGTATAATCCAGCAAAGGAGTCCTACCACCTAGCAGTGTATGGAACCTTGTCTGATAACCAATCAACCATGACTTGAGCCTGTCGCCTGCAGTCCGTGGAGAAAAGTTGCTTTTTTTTCTCGTAAACTTACCCTGAGAACATGGGCCACATCAATATTTACACTCCGGCAAATTGTCTAGGAAAGTACTACGTGGCTCTGGTGGAAGATAAGACCTCACCACCATTTGACTGATGTTGGGGGCGTGTCTGAAGACCACCTGTCGGGGTTCTTTAAACGTCTTCTCCAGTTGTGGATCAATGATCAAGACGTGCCAGTGTTTTAATGATGTGGTCGAACTGTTTACCAAGTGGGGAGTACTGAAGGAAGCATTGAACGTGTTGGTCTGGAGGGAGGGGAGGATTGGGGAGTACTGAAGGAAGCATTGAACGTGTTGGTCTGGAGGGAGGGGAGGATTGGGGAGTACTGAAGGAAGCATTGAACGTGTTGGTCTGGAGGGAGGGGAGGTTTGGGGAGAACTGAAGGAAGCATTGAACGTGTTGGTCTGGAGGGAGGGGAGGTTTGGGGAGAACTGAAGGAAGCATTGAACGTGTTGGTCTGGAGGGAGGGGAGGTTTGGGGAGAACTGAAGGAAGCATTGAACGTGTTGGTCTGGAGGGAGGGGAGGTTTGGGGAGAACTGAAGGAAGCATTGAACGTGTTGGTCTGGAGGGAGGGGAGGTTTGGGGAGTACTGAAGGAAGCATTGAACGTGTTGGTCTGGAGGGAGGGGAGGTTTGGGTGTAAGGTTGTCATCCTGGGTCATATTTTTATATGGACAGACATTCCTCTGGGTAACCCCGCTGTCTGGAACACTCATCCAGACAGTCCTCTGGGTAACCCCGCTGTCTGAAACACTCATCCAGACAGTCCTCTGGGTAACCCCGCTGTCTGAAACACTCGTCCAGACAGTCCTCTGGGTAACCCCGCTGTCTGAAACGCTCATCCAGACAGTCCTCTGGGTAACCCGCTGTCTGAAACGCTCATCCAGACAGTCCTCTGGGTAACCCCGCTGTCTGAAACGCTCATCCAGACAGTCCTCTGGGTAACCCCGCTGTCTGAAACACTCATCCAGACAGTCCTCTGGGTAACCCCGCTGTCTGAAACGCTCATCCAGACAGTCCTCTGGGTAACTCCGCTGTCTGAAACGCTCATCCAGACAGTCCTCTGGGTAACCCCGCTGTCTGAAACACTCATCCAGACAGTCCTCTGGGTAACCCAGCTGTCTGAAACACTCATCCAGACAGTCCTCTGGGGAACCCCGCTGTCTGAAACGCTCATCCAGACAGTCCTCTGGGTAACCCCGCTGTCTGAAACGCTCATCCAGACAGTCCTCTGGGTAACCCCGCTGTCTGAAACGCTCATCCAGACAGTGGGCTTGCTTGTCATAGTCACTCTGTGTACCACTAAACCTGCGTCTGCGACAGTATTGGCTGATGGAGAGGCTATTTTCTAGGGGTGTAGGATGGAAGCTAACAGGGAATTCCTGTCCGTCGACTTCCTGTTTAGGTCTGTGCTAAAGCCACCCCTCTCCCTCTTAATCAAAATGTCCAGATAACTTGATCAAAGGTGAGAGTGAATTTCAGATGACAGAAGTCACATTTAGGTGCCAGGTGTAACTGAGGCCATAGATGCTCCATATCCATTACTTTGAGTGTTTTATATAATACGACTAAATGTGTTTCTGTGTTGCAGGGGCAGTCAAGAAATGGAACGGCAAGGCCACAGAACATGATATAAGAGGAGCTGTGGGAGACCACCTCAAGCCCCTGGTAGAGCCGGGGGTGGTGTTTACCACTCCACCAGCAGAGCTGTGGGAGACCACCTCAAGCCCCTGGTAGAGCCGGGGGTGGTGTTTACCACTCCACCACGCCTTCAGCAGGCTGGAAAAGTCAGATTGATACTGTTTTTCATACTAAGATGTGTGTTGCTTTGCACATATTTCTTCATTGGTCATTGGGTTACAATATGTTCAAATCAAGCTTTATTTAAACAGCACATTTCAGACATGGATGCAACACATTTGCTTCACAGGAAAATACAGACATTTTTACCACAACAGGATAAAAAAATTGAAGAATAACAACTGAAAGATTAATGCGCATTGTAAGGAAACGTCATTGATTAAAATATTAAGATTTGAATGCAATATCCAACCCAAAATATAAGCTTGTTTTACTCCATTGTTTTCTTGTTACGTTCCCCAGCATGAAAAGCACACATGTCCCTTAAATAGAAAAGGGAAAAAACAAAGAGTCACTGACAACAACCACAAATAAACAGGTGGGGGTTTAGGAGGGGTTCTG
Source organism: Salvelinus namaycush (assembly GCF_016432855.1). NCBI lineage: Eukaryota > Metazoa > Chordata > Actinopteri > Salmoniformes > Salmonidae > Salvelinus > Salvelinus namaycush. The sequence goes on from NW_024061257.1 coordinate 30,154, forward strand.
AAAGACACTATGGGGGTGTCCACTGAAAGTTGACTAGTAACAACAACTGGGACCTAAAAGACAGCCACTAAATCTGCCCAAGAAGAGACAAACAAAGGAAAAACCCACACCAAACTTAAAGACAGGAAGCAAACCAAAAAGGTAATGCAACTAACGTTGTTGACCCTCCACGTCTTTGAAGACAACTGGCATACTGGGCCAGACATTCTTAAATAGAACCTGGACCAGCTCAGGTGAAACACCTTTCCACTAACGAGATGGACAAGCCAGCACAGGTGTAACACAAACTGACTAATGAGGTGTCACCAATCAGTGCTCCCTACGTGCTAACCAGCTATACGTGCTAACCAGCTATACGTGCTAACCAGCTATACGTGCTAACCAGCTATACGTGCTAACCAGCTATACGTGCTAACCAGCTATACGTGCTAACCAGCTATACGTGCTAACCAGCTATACGTGCTAACGAGCTAAAGTCCAACCTCAAAACATAAATGGAAAAACCAAAGCCTGTAACACCTTCCCCCTTAAAACAACAAATACGTCCTATATTTTTGTTGGACAAGTTTGCTCACCTCCAACAGAAAACAACTTCCATTTCACATTATAATCAACTACAATGCTTCACCTTCATCAATATAAACATGGTGTCTACAGGCTGTCAACAATTAAAAACAAGAAAACACGTATTTCTAAAATATATATTTTTCTACAATGTTTTTTTTTTTAACTCACTAGCTTCTAGAACTCTCGTCTTCCTAAAACTCACTTGCTTCTAGAACTCTCGTCCCCTTGGAACGCGCCCAAACAAAACTCATCTCCAATACAGAAAAACGTGCAGTCAAAATACATTGGGATCCATGGCAACGCACTGGCTAAACGCAAAACATTTTTGACTGCCCACCATTGAAAGTTTCAGCAACCAAGTTGTCCTTACCACGGTCTGATTTCAAGAGGAAACTCCTGCAACATCCGTAGTAACTTTCCACCTCACTGCGGAGCTTCTCTCTCTTTTCAGGGTTCACTCGATAGGCATGTTGTTGGATCTGGGCCCAGTCCCCAATGTCATGCTCTAGTACATTTGGGTTGGCACTTCTGAGAATGAACCCTGATATTCTAATAGCAGGGCAACAATGTCAATATAATTGTACCCAAAAATGGTCAGCTGGTTGCATAAATAATTATCATGACTAAATGTTACATAAATTGTAAATATGAAATATGAAAATCAAATGTACACCCCTTTGTTAATATGTATTGGCAATAATTCACGTAATGGTGAGGCATGGAATAATAAAACATGTATATACACACAAACATCTGTCATAATCATATTACTTGTGTTTTTAAACAAGCACCTTATAAACTGCCCAGCAACAACAATGCTGCTGTTTAGTAGCAATAAATCACTGATATCAATTAGGGGGAAATCAGGTTGTATGTGCTGTTGAAACTAACACAACTAAACAAACACATGGAAATGGGAGATATATTTTACCTCACTGGTTAGAGGACAACCTGCAGAAGACAGTCAGCTACATTTTGGAGTGATGCATTTAAACTTAGAGGTCCCTAAACAAAGGAACGAAACACTTATTTTTCATCACTCATCGATATCATGTTGAAATCATTTGCGTGAGAGTGGGGAGATGAGGTTGCATGTCATGTTAAAACTAACAGCTCAAAAACCACATGGAATCTGGGAATAATGTGTACATCACTGGTTAGAGGACAACTTGTAGAAAACAGCTAGCTACATTTTGATTCAAGTGGGTCACCAATGCTGTAAGTGTAACACAGCTCTTTTTTTGTTAGTCACTTTTTGTTAAATCACATAAATAGTACTCTTTCAATTCAGAGCCTGGATTTTTCCCCTGATGAGGCTAATATCCATACCATGCTGAAATCAACTGAACAGGAGACAAACGTTTAGTGTTCTACATTGTGACATTATTAAAATACTCCTACTACAATGTTAAAACATTCTACATTGTGACATCATTAAAATACTCCTACTACAATGTTAAAACATTCTACATTGTGACATCATTAAAATACTCCTACTACAATGTTAAAACATTCTACATTGTGACATCATTAAAATACTCCTACTACAATGTTAAAACATTCTACATTGTGACATCATTAAAATAATCCTACTACAATGTTAAAACATCTACATTGTGACATCATTCAAATAGTCCTACTACAATGTTAAAATATTCTACATTGTGACATCATTAAATTACTCCTACTACTATGTTAAAACATTCTACATTGTGACATCATTAAAATACTCCTACTACAATGGTAAAACATTCTACATTGTGACATCATTTCATTGATATCATGAAACAACTCCTTCATGTATGTATTTTCTGATGTTTGATCAGAGATCTTTTAACAGAGTATCTCTTCTCAAATTGATCACAGCTATGATGTTTCTCTCCTGTGTGTGTTCTCTGGTGTATAGTCAGATAGCTAGATGTAGTAAGACTCTTCCCACATTGATCACAGCTATAAGATTTCTCTCCTGTGTGTGTTCTCTGGTGTGACGTCAGCTGGCTGGATGTAGTAAAACTCTTCCTACAATGATCACAGCTATACGATTTCTCTCCTGTGTGTGTTCTCTGGTGTGAAGTCAGCTGGCTAGATGTATAAAAACTCTTCTCACACTGATCACAGCTATACGATTTCTCTCCTGTGTGTGTTCTCTGGTGTGAAGTCAGCTGGCTAGATGTATAAAAACTCTTCACACACTGATCACAGCCATCAGATTTCTCTCCTGTGTGTGTTCTCTGGTGTGACGTCAGCTGGCTGGATGTAGTAAAACTCTTCCCACAATGATCACAGCTATAAGATTTCTCTCCTGTGTGTGTTCTCTGGTGTGAAGTCAGCTGGCTAGATGTATAAAAACTCTTCACACATTGACCACAGCCATCAGATTTCTCCCCTGTGTGTGTATGCTGGTGTACTATCAGGTTGTTTAGCTGACTAAAACTCTTCCCACATTGATCACAGCTATACGATTTCTCTCCTGTGTGTGTTCTCTGGTGTATAGTTAGATAGCTAGATGTTGAAAAACTCTTCCCACATAACATATATTTTTATTTGTTTAACACTTGTTTGGTTACTACATGATTCCATATGTGTTATTTCATAGTTTCAATGTCTCCACTATTATTATACAATGTAGACAATAGTTAAAACTGATCCTAGATCTGTACAATGTAGACAATAGTTAAAATAATGAAAAAACATTGAATTTGTAGGTGTGTCCAAACAATTGATCGGTACTGTATATGCATTGTGGAGGTGAACTGATCCTAGATCTGTACAAAGGCATAACATCTACAGCAGGAACAACTGTCTGTGTTAAAAGGCCCAGCTGGATTGAAAATGACATATTTGAATGTCAAATTATTTGTTTGTCAGTACAAGACAGGGTCTGTGGAGGCTTGACCTATTAGTGAAAGATTTTTGGAGGGACCCTTGTCCCTACAGCCAATCAGTGAGTAGCTTCCCTTCCCCTACATCTCAGGCAGTTCTGTTACTCACAACACTTCCCCTGCTTTCCTCAAAAAAAATGGCCACGCTGGCAGGGTCTTAATCAAACCCAATGTCCACCTGGCACACTGACAGGGTCTGAATCAAACCCAATGACCACCTGGCACACTGACAGGGTCTGAATCAAACCCAATGTCCACCTGGCACACTGACAGGGTCTGAATCAAACCCAATGTCCACCTGGCACACTGACAGGGTCTGAATCAAACACAATGTCCACCTGGCACACTGACAGGGTCTGAATCAAACCCAATGTCCACCTGGCACACTGACAGGGTCTGAATCAAACCCAATGACCACCTGGCACACTGACAGGGTCTGAATCAAACCCAATGTCCACCTGGCACACTGACAGGGTCTGAATCAAACCCAATGTCCACCTGGCACACTGACAGGGTCTGAATCAAACCCAATGTCCACCTGGCACACTGACAGGGTCTGAATCAAACCCAATGTCCACCTGGCACACTGACAGGGTCTGAATCAAACCCAATGTCCACCTGGCACACTGACAGGGTCTGAATGTTAAGGGGAGGGAAGATTGGTCAAGAGGGTGATGATTATTGTTGTTCTACTGCCTGATTGTTATGCAAAAACACTGTTTACAAAAGCTTTGTTATAGAACAAGAAGACCCGCACACTGTTTACAAAAGCTTTGTTAAAGAACAAGAAGACCCACACACTGTTTACAAAAGCTCTGTTAAAGAACAAGAAGACCCGCACACTGTTTACAAAAGCTTTGTTAAAGACCAAGAAGACCCGCACACTGTTTACAAAAGCTTTGTTAAAGAACAAGAAGACCCGCACACTGTTTACAAAAGCTTTGTTAAAGAACAAGAAGACCCGCACACTGTTTACAAAAGCTTTGTTAAAGAACAAGAAGACCCTCACACTGTTTACAAAAGCTTTGTTAAAGAACAAGAAGACCCGCACACTGTTTACAAAAGCTTTGTTAAAGAACAAGAAGACCCGCACACTGTTTACAAAAGCTTTGTTAAAGAACAAGAAGACCCGCACACTGTTTACAAAAGCTTTGTTAAAGAACAAGAAGACCCGCACACTGTTTACAAAAGCTTTGTTAAAGAACAAGAAGACACACTGTTTACAAAAGCTTTGTTAAAGAACAAGAAGACCTGCACACTCTTTACAAAAGCTTTGTTAAAGAACAAGACCAGCACACTGTTTACAAAAGCTTTGTTAAAGAACAAGAAGACCCGCACACTGTTTACAAAAGCTTTGTTAAAGAACAAGAAGACCCGCACACTGTTTACAAAAGCTTTGTTAAAGAACAAGAAGACCCGCACACTGTTTACAAAAGCTTTGTTAAAGAACAAGAAGATCCGCACACTGTTTACAAAAGCTTTGTTAAAGAACAAGAAGGCCTGCACACTGTTTACAAAAGCTTTGTTAAAGAACAAGAAGACCCGCACACTGTTTACAAAAGCTTTGTTAAAGAACAAGAAGACCCTCACACTGTTTACAAAAGCTTTGTTAAAGAACAAGAAGACCCGCACACTGTTTACAAAAGCTTTGTTAAAGAACAAGAAGACCCGCACACTGTTTACAAAAGCTTTGTTAAAGAACAAGAAGATCCGCACACTGTTTACAAAAGCTTTGTTAAAGAACAAGAAGGCCTGCACACTGTTTACAAAAGCTTTGTTAAAGAACAAGAAGACCCGTACACTCTTTACAAAAGCTTTGTTAAAGAACAAGACCAGCACACTGTTTACAAAAGCTTTGTTAAAGAACAAGAAGACCCGCACACTGTTTACAAAAGCTTTGTTAAAGAACAAGAAGACCCGCAAACTGTTTACAAAAGCTTTGTTAAAGAACAAGAAGACCCGCACACTGTTTACAAAAGCTTTGTTAAAGAACAAGAAGACCCGCACACTGTTTACAAAAGCTTTGTTAAAGAACAAGAAGACCCGCACACTGTTTACAAAAGCTTTGTTAAAGAACAAGAAGATCCGCACACTGTTTACAAAAGCTTTGTTAAAGAACAAGAAGGCCTGCACACTGTTTACAAAAGCTTTGTTAAAGAACAAGAAGACCCGTACACTGTTTACAAAAGCTTTGTTAAAGAACAAGACCAGCACACTGTTTACAAAAGCTTTGTTAAAGAACAAGAAGACCCGCACACTGTTTACAAAAGCTTTGTTAAAGAACAAGAAGACCCGCACACTGTTTACAAAAGCTTTGTTAAAGAACAAGAAGACCCGCACACTGTTTACAAAAGCTTTGTTAAATCAGCACAACAGTTTTCAGCTGTGCTAACATAATTGCAAAAGGGTTTTCTAATGATCAATTATTCTTTTAAAATGATAAACTTAGATTAGCTAACACAACGTGCCATTGTAACACAGGAGTGATGGTAACTGATAATGGGTCTCTGTACGTATAAGTAGATATTCCATTAAAAATCAGCCTGTCACGATCGTCTTGCGGAGAGAGAGAGGACCAAGGCGCAGCGTGTGCAAAAGACATTCTCTTTTATTTAGAGAAGGAAAAAACACGAAACGAACACTGATAACAAACAAAAACAACAAACGTCCGTGAAGCTAACGACGTAAGTGCATACACAAGCAACAAACGTACAACATAGACAATTACCCACAAAACCCAAATGCCTATGGCTGCTTTAAATATGGCTCTCAATCAGAGACAATAAACCACAGCTGCCTCTAATTGAGAACCAATCTAGGCAGCCATAGACATACAAACACCTAGACAAGACACTGACCCATTAAACGTACAACAAACCCCTAGACAAACCAAAACACATACATTCCCCATGTCACACCCTGACCTAACTAAAATAATAATGAAAACAAAGATAACTAAGGCCAGGGTGTGACAGTACCCCCCCCCCCCCCCCCCCCAAAGGTGCAGACTCCGGCCGCACAACCTGACATTGAAGGGGAGGGTCCGGGGTGGGCCTTATTATGGCGGCGGCTCGGGTGCGGGACGTGGCCCCCACTCCACCATTGTCAATACCCGCTTTGGTGGCTCTGGTAGATCCTGGCTGACTGGCGGCTTTGGAAGATCCTGGCTGGCTGGCGACCCTGGCTGCTCATGGCTGGCTGGCGACTCTGGCTGCTCATGGCTGGCGGACGGCTCGGGCTGATCCTGTCTGGCGGACGGCTCGGGCTGATCCTGTCTGGCGGACGGCTCGGGCTGATCCTGTCTGGCGGACGGCTCGGGCTGATCCTGTCTGGCGGACGGCTCGGGCTGATCCTGTCTGGCGGACGGCTCGGGCTGATCCTGTCTGGCGGGCGGCTCGGGCTGATCCTGTCTGGCGGGCGGCTCTGGCTGATCCTGTCTGGCGGGCGGCTCTGACGGCTCGGGACAGACGGGCAGCTCTGACGGCTCGGGACAGACGGGCAGCTCTGACGGCTCGGGACAGACGGGCAGCTCTGACGGCTCGGGACAGACGGGCAGCTCTGACGGCTCGGGGCAGACGGGCAGCTCAGACGGCTCGGGGCAGACGGGCAGCTCAGACGGCTCGGGGCAGACGGGCAGCTCAGACGGCTCGGGGCAGACGGGCAGCTCAGACGGCTCGGGGCAGACGGGCAGCTCGGGGCAGACGGGCAGCTCAGACGGTGCTTGGCAGACGGGCAGCTCAGACGGTGCTTGGCAGACGGGCAGCTCAGACGGTGCTTGGCAGATGGGCAGCTCAGACGGTGCTTGGCAGACGGGCAGCTCAGACGGTGCTTGGCAGACGGGCAGCTCTGGCCGGCTGAGGCACACTGTATGCCTGGTGCGTGGTGCCGGAACTGGTGGTACCGGGCTGGGGACACGCATCTCAGGGCTAGTGCGGGGAGAAGGAACAGGGCATACTGGACCCTGGAGACGCACATTAGGCCTAGTGCGTGGTGCCGGCACTGGTGGTACCGGGCTGGGGACACGCATCTCAGGGCTAGTGCGGGGAGAAGGAACAGGGCATACTGGACCCTGGAGACGCACATTAGGCCTAGTGCGTGGTGCCGGCACTGGTGGTACCGGGCTGGGTACACCCATCTCAGGGCTAGTGCGGGGAGCAGCAACAGGACGCACAGGACTCTGGGGACGCACAGGAGGCTTGGTGCGTGGTGTAGGCACTGGTGGTAATGGGCTGGAGACACGCACCACAGGGCTAGTGCGTGGAGGAGGAACAGGGCTCTGTTGACGCACAGGAGGCTTGGTGCGTGGTGTAGGCACTGGTGGTAATGGGCTGGAGACACGCACCACAGGGCTAGTGCGTGGAGGAGGAACAGGGCTCTGGAGACACACTGGAAGCCTGGTGCGTGGTGTAGGCACTGGTGGTACTGGGCTCGGGCGGGGAGGTGGCACCGGAAATACCGGACCGTGCAGGCGTACTGGCTCCCTTGAGCACTGAGCCTGCCCAACCTTACCTGGTTGTATGCTCCCCGTAGCCCGACCAGTGCGGGGAGGTGGAATAACCCGCACTGGGCTGTGTAGGCATACCGGGACACCATGCGTAAGGCTGGTGCCATGTATGCCGGCCCGAGGAGACGCACTGGAGACCAGACGCGTTGAGCCGGCTTCATGACACCTGGCTCAATACTCAATCTAGCCCGGCAGATACGAGGAGCTGGTATGTACCGCACCGGGCTATGCACACGTACAGGAGACACCATGCGCTCTACTGCGTAACACGGTGTCTGCCCGTACTCTCGCTCTCCACCCCCCAAGAAATTTTTGGGGTTTACTCACAGGCTTCCTACCGCGTCGTCGTGCTGCCTCCATTCGCCGGTATCCCTCCTCGCACTGTTCCAGAGAATCCCAGGCGGGCTCCGGCATTCTCCCTGGGTTTATCGCCCACCTGTCGATCTCCTCCCACGTAGTGTAGTCCAGTCTTTGCTCCTGTTTCCTTGCTGCCTCCTCATACCGCCGCCTCTCGGCTTTAGCTGCCTCCAGCTCTTCACGAGGGCGGCGATATTCTCCAGGCTGAGCCCAAGGTCCCTTACCATCCAGTATCTCCTCCCATGTCCAGAAATCCTTAGTAGGTTGCTCCTGTTGCTGCTTAACACGCTGCTTGGTCCGGGTTTGGTGGGTAATTCTGTCACGATCGTCTTGCGGAGAGAGAGAGGACCAAGGCGCAGCGTGTGCAAAAGACATTCTCTTTTATTTAGAGAAGGAAAAAACACGAAACGAACACTGATAACAAACAAAAACAACAAACGACCGTGAAGCTAACTACGTAAGTGCATACACAAGCAACGAACGTACAACATAGACAATTACCCACAAAACCCAAATGCCTATGGCTGCCTTAAATATGGCTCTCAATCAGAGACAATAAACCACAGCTGCCTCTAATTGAGAACCAATCTAGGCAGCTATAGACATACAAACACCTAGACAAGACACTGACCCATTAAACGTACAAACCCCCAGACAAACCAAAACACATACATTCCCCATGTCACACCCTGACCTAACTAAAATAATAATGAAAACAAAGATAACTAAGGCCAGGGTGTGACACAGCTGTTTCCAGCTACAATAGTCATTTACAACATTAACAATGTCTACACTGTATTTCTGATCAATTTGATGTTATTTTAATGGACAAAAAAATGTGATTTTCTTTCAAAAACAAGGACATTTCTAAGTGACCCCAACTTTTGAACGGTAGTTTTGAACGGTAATACATGATGTATTGTTACACCATGTAGGAGCAGTATAGACCTAGTCTGTTCATTATATACATCTACATGATGTATTGTTACAACATGTAGGAGCAGTATAGACCTAGTCTGTTCATTATATACATCTACATGATGTATTGTTACACCATGTAGGAGCAGTATAGACCTAGTCTGTTCATTATATACATCTACATGATGTATTGTTACACCATGTAGGAGCAGTATAGACCTAGTCTGTTCATTATATACATCTACATGATGTATTGTTACACCATGTAGGAGCAGTATAGACCTAGTCTGTTCATTATATACATCTACATGATGTATTGTTACACCGTGTAGGAGCAGTATAGACCTAGTCTGTTCATTATATACATCTACATGATGTATTGTTACACCATGTAGGAGCAGTATAGACCTAGTCTGTTCATTATATACATCTACATGATGTATTGTTACACCATGTAGGAGCTGTATAGACCTAGTCTGTTCATTATATACATCTACATGATGTATTGTTACACCATGTAGGAGCAGTATAGACCTAGTCTGTTCATTATATACATCTACATGATGTATTGTTACACCATGTAGGAGCAGTATAGACCTAGTCTGTTCATTATATACATCTACATGATGTATTGTTACACCATGTAGGAGCAGTATAGACCTAGTCTGTTCATTATATACATCTACATGATGTATTGTTACACCATGTAGGAGCAGTATAGACCTAGTCTGTTCATTATATACATCTACATGATGTATTGTTACACCATGTAGGTGCAGTATAGACCTAGTCTGTTCATTATATACATCTACATGATGTATTGTTACACCCTGTAGGAGCAGTATAGACCTAGTCTGTTCATTATATACATCTACATGATGTATTGTTACACCATGTAGGAGCAGTATAGACCTAGTCTGTTCATTATATACATCTACATGTTGTATTGTTACACCATGTAGGAGCAGTATAGACTGACAGTAGCTGGCTACTTATTTAGATTTAGTTTGACTTAATGAAACTGCCTTAAATGTGTTGTAGTAAAAGAAAATGTATTCGCACTAATCAATCAACACATTCCTGTCTTTGTATGTCTCAATATATTAGCATTATTTAATGAAATCCATTTCCTCAACTGCATTTCCCACTCCAGTCAGCAGACGGCGATGTTGCTATCTGCATTTCCCACTCCAGTCAGCAGAGCCAGCGATGCTGCTATCGTGACGTATAATGTAGTGGACGGTTCATCAAAAACATCAAGTCAACCACCTCGGTAGCTTGCTAGCCAACGTAGCCGAAAGATTCAAGCTGTTTTTACGCTTTCGGTGTATATTAGCTGCTGTGTTTTAGACACACTTCTATCGTATATACTTGTTAGCCTATTTAATTTAATGTTACGTTATTTTTTATTAGTCAGATATAGTAGCTGGCTGGTTAAATTAGCAGTAGCTTAGTCGCTAATGATAGCTAGCTAGCTAATATCCCCGAACATGAGGTCAGTAAGCTTCTCCCTTCCTGCTAAAGAAGAGGTCTGCTGGACGGAGAACGAAGCTCTGGGGCTGAACATTGTAGTGAAAGAGGAGAAGGAAGAGGAGGATGTCACCGTTAAAAAATGAATTGAGGGCGAGGCTGTTACAGTGAAAGAGGAGGATGAGAAAGAGGATGCCGTTTTTGACGTGAAGAAGGAAGGGGAGATTTCTGTCACATTGAAAGATGAAGAGGTGGAGGTAGGAGATCTGATTTACATCAGTAAGTACCGCCTTAACTTGTGTTTTCACTTTGGGTATTCGGGGTTGGCTCGTCAATACCTCTTCAAGGGAGGGCCCTAGGATGATGACTGATATGTCTAGAATCAGACGACGTAGAGAGCAAGCTACCCCTTGTTTTCTCCGTTCCGTTTTCAAAAAGTGACTTAATATATATATTTGAGATGGGTCTATCTGGGGGCCACGGGTTTTAAGTTTTAAGCCGTTTCCAGCTACAGTAGTCATTTACAACATTAACAATGTCTACACTGTATTTCTGATCAATTTGATGTTATTTTAATGGACAAAAAATGTGATTTTCTTTCAAAAACAAGGACGTTTCTAAGTGACCCCAACTTTTGAACGGTAGTGTACATCTACATGATGTATTGTTACACCATGTAGGATCAGTATAGACCTAGTCTGTTCATTATATACATCTACATGATGTATTGTTACACCATGTAGGAGCAGTATAGACCTAGTCTGTTCATTATATACATCTACATGATGTATTGTTACACCATGTAGGAGCAGTATAGACCTAGTCTGTTCATTATATACATCTACATGATGTATTGTTACACCCTGTAGGAGCAGTATAGACCTAGTCTGTTCATTATGTACATCTACATGATGTATTGTTACACCATGTAGGAGCAGTAGAGACCTAGTCTGTTCATTATATACATCTACATGATGTATTGTTACACCATGTAGGAGCAGTATAGACCTAGTCTGTTCATTATATACATCTACATGATGTATTGTTACACCATGTAGGAGCAGTATAGACCTAGTCTGTTCATTATGTACATCTACATGATGTATTGTTACACCATGTAGGAGCAGTAGAGACCTAGTCTGTTCATTATGTACATCTACATGATGTATTGTTACACCATGTAGGAGCAGTATAGACCTAGTCTGTTCATTATATACATCTACATGATGTATTGTTACACCATGTAGGAGCAGTATAGACCTAGTCTGTTCATTATATACATCTACATGATGTATTGTTACAACATGTAGGAGCAGTATAGACCTAGTCTGTTCATTATATACATCTACATGATGTATTGTTACACCATGTAGGAGCAGTATAGACCTAGTCTGTTCATTATATACATCTACATGATGTATTGTTACACCATGTTGGAGCAGTATAGACCTAGTCTGTTCATTATATACATCTACATGATGTATTGTTACACCATGTAGGATCAGTATAGACCTAGTCTGTTCATTATATACATCTACATGATGTATTGTTACACCCTGTAGGAGCAGTATAGACCTAGTCTGTTCATTATATACATCTACATGATGTATTGTTACACCATGTAGGAGCAGTATAGACCTAGTCTGTTCATTATATACATCTACATGATGTATTGTTACAACATGTAGGAGCAGTATAGACCTAGTCTGTTCATTATATACATCTACATGATGTATTGTTACACCATGTAGGAGCAGTATAGACCTAGTCTGTTCATTATATACATCTACATGATGTATTGTTACACCATGTAGGAGCAGTATAGACCTAGTCTGTTCATTATATACATCTACATGATGTATTGTTACACCATGTAGGAGCAGTATAGACCTAGTCTGTTCATTATATACATCTACATGATGTATTGTTACACCATGTTGGAGCAGTATAGACCTAGTCTGTTCATTATATACATCTACATGATGTATTGTTACACCATGTAGGAGCAGTATAGACCTAGTCTGTTCATTATATACATCTACATGATGTATTGTTACACCATGTAGGAGCAGTATAGACCTAGTCTGTTCATTATATACATCTACATGATGTATTGTTACACCATGTAGGAGCAGTATAGACCTAGTCTGTTCATTATATACATCTACATGATGTATTGTTACACCATGTAGGAGCAGTATAGACCTAGTCTGTTCATTATATACATCTACATGATGTATTGTTACACCATGTAGGAGCAGTATAGACCTAGTCTGTTCATTATATACATCTACATGATGTATTGTTACACCCTGTAGGAGCAGTAGAGACCTAGTCTGTTCATTATATACATCTACATGATGTATTGTTACACCATGTAGGAGCAGTATAGACCTAGTCTGTTCATTATATACATCTACATGATGTATTGTTACACCATGTAGGAGCAGTATAGACCTAGTCTGTTCATTATATACATCTACATGATGTATTGTTACACCATGTAGGTGCAGTATAGACCTAGTCTGTTCATTATATACATCTACATGATGTATTGTTACACCCTGTAGGAGCAGTATAGACCTAGTCTGTTCATTATATACATCTACATGATGTATTGTTACACCCTGTAGGAGCAGTATAGACCTAGTCTGTTCATTATATACATCTACATGATGTATTGTTACACCATGTAGGAGCAGTATAGACCTAGTCTGTTCATTATATACATCTACATGATGTATTGTTACACCATGTAGGAGCAGTATAGACCTAGTCTGTTCATTATATACATCTACATAATGTATTGTTACACCCTGTAGGAGCAGTATAGACCTAGTCTGTTCATTATATACATCTACATGATGTATTGTTACACCATGTAGAAGCAGTATAGACCTAGTCTGTTCATTATATACATCTACATGATGTATTGTTACACCCTGTAGGAGCAGTTTAGACTGACAGTAGCTGGCTACTTATTTAGATTTAGTTTGACCTAATGAAACTGCCTTAAATGTGCTGTAGTAAAAGAAAATGTATTCGCACTAATCAATCAACACATTCCTGTCTTTGTATGTCTCACTATAATAGCATTATTTAATGAAATCCATTTCCTCAACTGCATTTCCCACTCCAGTCAGCAGACGGCGATGTTGCTATCTGCATTTCCCACTCCAGTCAGCAGAGCCAGCGATGCTGCTATCGTGACGTATAATGTAGTGGACGGTTCATCAAAAACAACAAGTCAACCACCTCGGTAGCTTGCTAGCCAACGTAGCCGAAAGATTCAAGCTGTTTTTACGCTTTCGGTGTATATTAGCTGCTGTGTTTTAGACACACTTCTATCGTATATACTTGTTAACCTATTTAATTTAATGTTACGTTATTTTTTATTAGTCAGATATAGTAGCTGGCTGGTTAAATTAGCACTAGCTTAGTCGCTAATGATAGCTAGCTAGCTAATATCCCCGAACATGAGGTCAGTAAGCTTCTCCCCTCCTGCTAAAGAAGAGGTCTGCTGGACGGAGAAAGAAGCTCTGGGGCTGAACATTGTAGTGAAAGAGGAGAAGGAAGAGGAGGATGTCACCGTTAAAAAATAAATTGAGGGCGAGGCTGTTACAGTGAAAGAGGAAGACGTTACAGTGAAAGAGGACGATGAGAAAGAGGATGCAGTTTTTGACGTGAAGAAGGAAGGGGAGATTTCTGTCACATTGAAAGATGAAGAGGTGGAGATAGGAGATCTGATTTACATCAGTAAGTACCGCCTTAACTTGTGTTTTCACTTTGGGTATTCGGGGTTGGCTCGTCAATACCTCTTCAAGGGAGGGCCCTGGGATGATGACTGATATGTCTAGAATCAGACGACGTAGAGAGCAAGCTACCCCTTGTTTTCTCCGTTCCGTTTTCAAAAAGTCACTTAACATATATATTTGAGAAGGGTCTATCTGGGGGCCACGGCATGTAGTGATTTTAATGTAGTTATGATTTACTAAACACAGTGCCCCCCAATAGTGCCATGCGAGAGTTGGGTTGGCTACATCAACGATTATGGATATACTGACAATAAGTCTCTGCCCTATCAAGCGGAGTCGTTGTCCACAAAGCGGCACTGTGGGTTGTCTAGCTCCCGCCTATCCTTTCTTTGGATTGGTGGATCTTATTATTATTTTTATCTATTGTTTATATTCTATGAGGGTTGTTGTCGTCAACCGCCTGTATTCAATGGAGAGAGATGCTAAGCTACTAGCATGAATATGCATAGCGATCTGGAGACAACTCCTATAGTGTTTTTTATCAAAGTTGTCGGTATGTCACGTGTCCACATAACAATTTAAGAATTACGACACTTCTGTTAGAGCAAGTAAACCTCACGTAGCAAATAAGCCATTCATTTTGTTGTTGACCAAATTCAACACTTTCCACATTGGGTTGATAATTGTTTCCACTAGAGAGAGAACCAATTGGGTACAACCTACTGTAACCTACTGGCATGACCTAGAGAGAGAACCAATTGGGTACAACCTACTGTAACCTACTGGCATGACCTAGAGAGAGAACCAATTGGGTACAACCTACTGTAACCTACTGACATGACCTAGAGAGAAAACCAATTGGGTACAACCTACTGTAACCTACTGGCATGACCTAGAGAGAGAACCAATTGGGTACAACCTACTGTAACCTACTGGCATGACCTAGAGAGAGAACCAATTGGGTACAACCTACTGTAACCTACTGACACGACCTAGAGAGAGAACCAATTGGGTACAACCTACTGTAACCTACTGGCATGACCTAGAGAGAGAACCAATTGGGTACAACCTACTGTAACCTACTGGCATGACCTAGAGAGAGAACCAATTGGGTACAACCTACTGTAACCTACTGACATGACCTAGAGAGAGAACCAATTGGGTACAACTTACTGTAACCTACTGGCATGACCTAGAGAGAAAACCAATTGGGTACAACCTACTGTAACCTACTGGCATGACCTAGAGAGAGAACCAATTGGGTACAACCTACTGTAACCTACTGACACGACCTAGAGAGAGAACCAATTGGGTACAACCTACTGTAACCTACTGGCATGACCTAGAGGGAGAACCAATTGGGTACAACCTACTGTAATTGCATGAGAAAATAATGGTACCAGTCAAAAGTCTCCATGACTCTGCCGTTGTGCTGTAGAATTTGTGAATTTTGTCGCTTGTATAATAAGGGACTATCATTTGTCCCAACATCACAGGCCACAGACTTTGATAAAGACTTCCAAAAGTTTTTCCACAGTTTGAGATCGACTGAGTTTTTTTAATGGGGTTTCTCCCTGTGCACCTGCCAATGTAAATCCATTGAACGAGACAAGTTACCAGACAGGACATATTGCTGATGCTCTTCCTATTGATAACCCGAATGACAATTAACTTGTGGGTGGTGGTCGTGATGACGGCCTATTCGATGACGTCCATCGGGATTCCCCCCCAAAAAAGAAGACGCTCTGGATTGATCACTGGAGTCAGATGTGAAAGAGGAGGTTGATCATCAGGAGTCAGATGTGAAGGAGGAGGTTGATCATCAGGAGTCAGATGTGAAGGAGGAGGTTGATCATCAGGAGTCAGATGTGAAGGAGGAGGTTGATGGCCACATCAGTGAATTGTACTTTTTGGAGAAATGTCCTCTGGTCTGATGAAACAAATATAGAACTGTTTGGCCATAATGACCATTGTTATGTTTGGAAGAAAAAGGGGGAGGCTTGCAAGCCAAAGCTCACCATCCCAACTGTGAAGCATGGCGGTGGCAGCATCATGTTGTGGGGGTGTTTTGCTGCAGGAGAGACTAGTGCACTTCACAAATTAGATGGCATCATGAGGTGGGGAAATTATGTGGATATATTGAAGCAAAATCTCAAGACATCAGTCAGGAAGTTAAAGCTTGGTCGCAAATGGGTCTTCCAAATGGACAATGACCCCAAGCATTCTTCCAAAGTTGTGGCAAAATGGCTTAAGGACAACAAAGTCAAGGTATTGGAGTGGCCCTCACAAAGCCCTGACCTCAATCGTATAGAAAATTTGTGGGCAGAACTGAAAAAGCGTGTGTGAGCAAGGAGGCCTACAAACCTGACACAGTTACACCAGCTCTGTCAGGAGGAATGGGCCAAAATGCACCCAACTTATTGTGGGAAGCTTGTGGAAGGCTACCTGAAACATTTGACCCAAGTTAAACAATTTAAAGGCGATGCAACCAAATACTAATTGAGTGTATGTAAACTTCTGACCCACTGGAAATTTGATGATGTAAAAGCTGAAATAAATCATTCTCTCTACCATTATTTTGACATTTCACATTCTTAAAATAAAGTGGTGATCCTAACTGACCTAAGACAGGGAATTTTTACTAGGATTAAATGTCAGGAATTGTGATGAGATTAAATGTATTTGGCCAAGGTGTATGTAAACTTTCGACTTCAACTTTAGGTACCGTTACTGTGTTAAAAACAGAGGCAGTTGTGGGACTGATGTGTGTGGTGTTAAAGGGGAAATCTGAAATTTGTTTCTAAACATTGGAGTAAAAAAATAATGACAGCTTTGTTATTGTTTCAACTGCAGATTGGTTGTTTGTTGTGTGGCTTTTTTAAAGGGGCAACCTAGGTTTTAAACAGAAACAAAATGGCAGCCCAGAGACCTGAGCTGTGTTGGAATACTCATACTAACTGTACTATTTGTGTCGTACATTGAGTTTGTAGTATGCTTATTGGTCGTAGTATGATATAGTTGGTTTAGCCAAAAGTTCCCTGGTAAGCAAGCATTTCTAAACTTTATTCACTGTTATGGGGTACTATTTTGGTGTGATGTCATTATGGGGTATTGTGATGTCATTATGGGGTATTGTCTGAAGATAGATCATTTAAAAAAAAAAAATCATCCATTTTAGAATAATAGCCAAAGAACATTTTACTGGTTGAAGTCGTTTTTAAATACAAAGTAGTACATTTTCGACAAAAACATAAACATTATATTAATCAGGACATTCAAATGAACCTTACAATTATAATCCAAAGTAGTGTGAAATGCACTCATAAGCAACCTGTAAATGGAGGCTATATTTGCTGTCAGCCTATGAGAACTCCCCTGAGTTTTCCCCCACGGTGGTGAATTAGTGAATAGACACAGAGCTTAATGTGAGTTTCCTTGAGTAGCACTCCTGATCTTGCACTGATAGTGTGTTGTCATATTCAGAATACATTGTGGAAAAACTACAATCTTTGCTCACCTTTTTTGCTCCAGGCAGATATACAACATCCATAACTAGTGGTTTCTGCATTATCAGGGAGGTGTTTCTGCAACCAAATTGCATGTGCATCGCCCTTGTCGCAATTTTAGAAAACACAGAAAGGGGCCTATATTGGAGACCAAAAGTCATCTGGCACACTGCTTAGGATTTCAACAACTTTTACTTTTTTCTAGCCTAAAATCATTGATGTTACTACTGATGTGAAAAAAAGACTAAATATGACTATTGTTGCTCACTTGACTGTCTTAAGACAATTGTCAAGTAATTTTAACATTCATTACAGACGTCAATTGTTGTACAACATCATGGCTACGCTGTTGGCATCACCTTTTACAGTGGATTTCTGCTGTTGTGGGCCTTTAACCATCTGTCTGACTTGTTGTTCACACAGGAGAGATGTGACTATCGTGTATCCTCTGGGGAGCCTCAACGTCATGATGCTAACGAGGCAGAGAAGAGTCCCTCCCGATCAGAACACCTCAAGAAACACCAGAGGAGACCCACAGGGAAGAAATCTCACTGCTGCTCTGACTGTGGGAAAGGTTGCAAATCTTCATCAGAACTTAAAATACATCAGCGAGTACACACAGGAGAGAAATCTCACCACTGTTTTGATTGTGGGAAGAGTTACTTAAGATCAGAATCACTAAAAGTACACATGATAATTCACACTGGAGAGAAACCTTATAGCTGTGATCAATGTGGGAAGAGTTTTACTCACTCAAGCTGCCTGATAGTACATCTGAGAGCACACACCGGAGAGAAACCTTACCACTGCTCTGACTGCAGAAAGTTTTGTTAGTTCAACAGATTTAAAATCACACCAGAAAATACACATAGTAGAGAAACCTTTTAACTGTACTCAATGTGGGAAGAGGTTTAATCACTCAAGCTGGCTGATAGTACATCTGAGAGCACACACAGGAGTGAAACCTTATAGCTGTGATCAATGTGGGAAGAGATTTGTTACATCTAGCCATCTGACTATACACCAGAGAACACACACAGGAGAGAAATCTTATAGCTGTAGTCAATGTGGGAAGAGTTTTATTCAGTCAAGAAATCTCATAGCTGTGATCAATGTCACAAGAGATACTCTGATAAAAGATCTCTGATCAAACATCAGAAAATACATACATGAAGTAGTTGTTTCATGATATCAATGAAATGTCACAATGTAGAATATTTGAATGATGTCACAATGTAGAATGTTTTAACATTGTAGTAGGAATACAAAGGATTTGAGTTTGTTAAAAGTCCATATTGATACAGAAACACTAAACCATGATTTAGATGTATTAAGAACAAGTTGATTGACAAAGTCATGAAAAATGGAATAAACCACATTTTGGCTCTGATAAAAGATATGGCTCTGGGGTCAAAATGATCCATGTCAGAACTATGGTTCAATGTAAATATGTAGTGGGTCTAAAGTTTGTTTTAAATGATCACTCATTAAACACGAATCAATCAACACATGCTTCTCTTTGAACGACTTAATATAATATTACACTTTTATGAAATAAATGAAAATAAACTTTTGGTTCCTCAACTGCGTTGCCCACTCCAGTCAGCAGAAAGAGACGCAGCAGAAGTGCCTCTTTTTAGATTTGATTTGATTTATATATTTTTTTATTCAAAATGCAGATCTACAATTTACATTGTTACATCATACAAAACAGAACACAGGTATTAACAAGAAAATACTAAAACAGACAAAAAATATAAATAATGAACTATTCTAGTGTAGTTGTAATCACTCTGAAAAAATCTATAATGATTCAGGAAGATGTTGTTGTTGTTGTTATTCACTAGGATTAATGTTTTAATAAAATAGTTACATTCAATCAGAAATATGTAGAATTTTGGTATAGAATTTTGGAATTTTTGTTTGTGTATAAAGTATTTGGCAACAAGAATAAAAAAAATGAACAATCATTTCAGTGGTCTTGTTATCATTGCAATAGTAACATATTATATCTTTCATGTCAAAAACATGGGTCGTGTTCATAATGGTAAATAAGTATTTTTCAAGGTTTTCCCAAAATTCTCACCTTTTTTTCACAGAAAACGCAGATATCATCAACAGCCACACATTTGGATATCATAGAATTACATGGATATACAGTATCTTATGTAAAATTTTAAAGTGCACTTCCTTAACTTTGTTTGGTATACAATATTTGTAAGGCCTTAACCAGGCATTTATACATACAATGTCAGGAATAATAAGCATGTTCCAGAAACATTTTCCTCTCGGTGGAAGTTGGTTTTGTGAATGAAGAATTTGTCTTATATGTGTATTACAACAAGATTTCTCAAGTAAGCCCACACCTTCTAATCTGAGTTCTGGATAAACTTTGTGATCATTACCAAAGCTAAGATGAGTTTTCATGAGTGTAGTTAGACCACTGGGAACGGCTTTGATCAAGGAATTGGAAACTCTTTCAATGTTATAAATTGTTCATATGTAGGAATATTACCTCTGTTGTCAAAAATATCTAGAACAAAGTCATTATTCCTCTCATGCCAGTTGGGGTAGAACAATGACTTATTCCTTACAGTTATGTCTGAATTATTCCACAAAAGAGCTTTATGTGGGGAAAAATGTGTAGGAAACATATTTTCCAGGCCTTAAAGCTTGTTGGTGAAACCTAGCCAATTTAGCGGGTAATCTTTCAGGAATATAATGACATTTCAGTAAAAATTGGAGACCTCCCACCTTATGAAACACATTATTTAGAATGAAATACCATATTGAATCAGTGTTGATCAAACATCTTGTCAACCAGTTGATCTTGAAAGTGTTATTTACGTCACAAAGTCCAACACTTCCTCCTTCAGGTCTTTTATTACAGAGGACTGACTTCTTTAGTTTGTGAGATTTATTTTTCCAGATGAAGTCAAGAAAGGTCTTGTTGATCTCTTTACAAGTAGCAGGATTTACAAACAAAGATGAGGGGTACACAAAACCAGACAGTGCCTCTGCCTTGGACAGAAGTACTCTCCCAAGTATAGAAAGATGTCTTTGTAGACAATTATTAAATATATTTTTGGTTTTCTTAATTTTAGGAGAGAAATTCATGTTGTCTGACTGTGGTTTTTTGACAGATGTATTCCTAAATATTTAACACAGTCCTTTACAGGAATATTTTCTATTTCTTTATCATCAGAGTCAAATAAACATAAGATTTCTGTACTATATTAACATTGCTAATCCAACAATATTGCTAGGTTCCTGCACGAAAGAAACACTGCTAATCCAACAATAGTGCTAGGTGCCTGTACACTTGAGTTAAAGGGGAACTACTCTCAAAAATGTAAATTTCTTAGATTTTCCCCAAACCTATAAAGTGGTCTCCTGATTGGTTTAAGTATTGTTATGGACTTAGTACAATTGCATTGTTTTTCTGTTTAAAAAAAGTCTGACTTTGAGAACAAAAACCCGAAAAAAATTGAAAAATTCTGAATTTGTGAATTTCTGACTCTGTTTCAATAAAAGGCCTACTATTATCCTACTGACCAGTACAGCTTGGGTTGGTCTACTATTATCCTACTGAACAGTACAGCTTGGGTTGGTCTACTATTATCCTACTGAACAGTACAGCTTGGGTTGGTCTACTATTATCCTACTGACCAGTACAGCTTGGGTTGGTCTACTATTATCCTACGGACCAGTACAGCTTGGGTTGGTCTACTATTATCCTACTGAACAGTACAGCTTGGGTTGGTCTACTATTATCCTACTGAACAGTACAGCTTGGGTTGGTCTTCTATTATCCTACTGACCAGTACAGCTTGGGTTGATCTGCTATTATCCTAATAAACAGTACAGCTTGGGTTGGTCTACTATTATCCTACTAACCAGTACAGCTTGGGTTGGTCTACTATTATCCTACTAACCAGTACAGCTTGGGTTGGTCTACTATTATCCTACTGACCAGTACAGCTTGGGTTGGTCTACTATTATCCTACTATTATCCTACTGAACAGTACAGCTTGGGTTGGTCTACTATTATCCTACTGACCAGTACAGCTTGGGTTGGTCTACTATTATCCTACTGAACAGTACAGCTTGGGTTGGTCTACTATTATCCTACTGATCAGAACAGCTTGGGTTGGTCTACTATTATCCTACTGAACAGTACAGCTTGGGTTGGTCTACTATTATCCTACTGAACAGTACAGCTTGGGTTGGTCTACTATTATCCTACTGAACAGTACAGCTTGGATTGGTCTACTATTATCCTACTGAACATTACAGCTTGGGTTGGTCTACTATTATCTTACTGAACAGTACAGCTTGGGTTTGTCTACTATTATCCTACTGAACAGTACAGCTTGGGTTGGTCTACTATTATCCTACTGAACAGTACAGCTTGGGTTGGTCTACTATTTTCCTACTGAACAGTACAGCTTGGGTTGGTCTACTGTTATCCTACTGAACAGTACAGCTTGGGTTGGTCTACTATTATCCTACTGAACAGTACAGCTTGGGTTGGTCTACTATTATCCTACTGAACAGTACAGCTTGGGTTGGTCTACTATTATCCTACTGAACAGTACAGCTTGGGTTGGTCTACTATTTTCCTACTGAACAGTAGAGCTTGGGTTGGTCTACTATTATCCTACTGAACAGTACAGCTTGGGTTGGTCTACTATTATCCTACTGAACAGTACAGCTTGGGTTGGTCTACTATTATCCTACTGAACAGTACAGCTTGGGTTGGTCTACTATTATCCTACTGAACAGTACAGCTTGGGTTGGTCTACTATTATCCTACTGACCAGTACAGCTTGGGTTGGTCTACTATTATCCTACTGAACAGTACAGCTTGGGTTGGCCTGACTGTGAAAGACCAATATGGAATTTATCATTTTAGGTCATTCAGAGTGTATATCACTGTTTCTCATGCTTTTCACACAGGGTGCCTTTCCTTCTCTGGGCCGTTTGGAAAATGTTTTACTAAATTAGAGTACTGTGTACCCACTTCTCCAGGCAGCACTACACCACTGACCTTCACAACAGCTTTCAACATACCAGTATTTAGTTTGGAAACTTTCAAAAGAAATGCTGGTCTAAATAACACAATATCAAAATATGTAAAATTATCCATTTATTTGTTTAAAAAGTGGTTGCAATGCTGTGAAAAAGTGTTGTACTACACTACAGCAGTAAAATAATCGCTATTCTCAAAGTTGATCTTGTCTTTGCAGGAGGACTCTTATTTAGAAGAAAATAATCTGATGTTGTGCTGCCAGCATATTATCCTGCTGCTAACAGAAAGGTAATATAGGCTTCTAACCTCAACTATTTGTACGGTGTGCTGCGAGGTACAAACTGCAGAGGTCTCTATATAGAGCCAGATCAATAAGAGGTTATTTCCACAAGGGGGCGACAAAAGCCAGTTAATATTCCAGAATAGAGCACCACAGAATTTATAGGCTCCCTTTGCCAAGTGGTCAATTTGGAGATCCTCCGGCCTGGGCCAGGGGTGCGTCCCAAAAGTATTTACTGCTTCCTGAAGTGTGCACTCGTTCACTACTCCCCATAAAGTGTAAAAGCATTGGATTGGTGAAGGCGTAGGTTATTGCACGAGTTTCCAAACGAATCAATTCTTGTCAAATCCTGTCCATGAAGAGAAGTGAACAAGTGCACACTTTGGGAGAAAGGGGAGATTATTGGGGTACAGACCAGGTATGCAGACGTTTCCCCAGCCCAGGTATGCAGATGTTTCCCCAGCCCAGCACCATTTCAACCAATACCTATCAATCAATATATCATCAAATCCTTTATGATTAGACAATTTAACATCAGGTGTTTCAGTGGTGGTCTGGAACAAAATCCTGCAAACTCTGTATCTCTCCAGGGTTGGTGGGTGACTGTATCTCTCCAGGGTTGGTGGGTGACTATCTCTCCAGGGTTGGTGGGTGACTTCTGGACCCTGATCAGACATGGAGTAGTTGGCTCTGCATTTACACTGGGGCTCTGGGGCTCTGTTCACAAACACAAACAGACCCCACAGAGCCCCAGGACAGCAAACATATTAGACCCAACCAAATCATGAGAAAACAAAAAGATAATTACTTGACACATTTGAAAGAATTAACAAAAAAAAAAGAGCAAACTAGAATGCTATTTATCCCTGAACAGAGAGTACACAGTGGCAGAATACCTGACCACTGTCACTGACCCAAACTTAAGAAAAGCTTTGACTATGTACAGACTCAGTGAGTTAGCCTTGCTATTGAGAAAGGCCGCCGTAGGCAGACCTCAAATCAAATCAAATTGTATTAGTTACGAGCCCCTAACCAACAATGCAGTTAAAAAAAATATGGAAAGAATAGGAAATTAAAGTAACAAGTAATTAAAGAGCAGCAGTAAAATAACAATAGCAGAACTATATACAGGTGGGTACCTGGCTCTCAAGAGAAGACAGGCTATGTGCACACAGCCCACAAAATGAGGTGGAAACGGAGATGCACTTCCTAACCTCCTGCCAAATGTATGACCAGTTAATTCATACTGTATGTTGTAGTCTGTCCAAGAGGGGAATCACACAGACTGATCTCAGTTAATTCATACTGTATGTTGTAGTCTGTCCAAGAGGGAAATCACACAAGACTGACAGCCTGTAATTTTATTAAAAGCATTCAGGTGATTACATGGCAGTTTAGAGAGCAACATGATGACAATCTACTTCATAATCAATAATCTATATCATAACATTTATAATCAATAACATCATTATCTATATACTACTAACAACATAATCAATATAAGAACATTTATAATCAATAACATCATTATCTATATACTACTAACAACATCATAACAATAATCTACATCATAACATTTATAATCAATAACATCATTATCTATATACTACTAACAACATAATCAATATAAGAACATTTATAATCAATAACATCATTATCTATATACTACTAACAACATCATAACAATAATCTATATCATAATCAATATCATAACATTTATAATCAATAACATCATTATCTATATACTACTAACAACATCATAACAATAATCTACATCATAATCAATATCATAACATTTATAATCAATAACATCATTATCTATATACTACTAACAACATCATAACAATAATCTACATCATAATCAATATCATAACATTTATAATCAATAACATCATGAGGGATAAAGACATAAAGACAAAAGCAAAAAGCAATACATTCTGTAACACAAAACAGACGAAATGTAGCTACTATCTTAAAATAATCAATACCCCAAGTTACCAAAACCCCATGTTACCCAGAACCCCATGTTACCCAAAACCCCATGTTACCCAAAACCCCATGTTACCCAGAACCCCATGTTACCCAGAACCCCATGTTTCTCTGGTGGTAAAAAACAAACTAAAAGGAATAATGGTGGTTGCAGTCACTCCTTTCAGATTTCTTCCAAGGTTCTAGAAAGATAAACTAATTCTGAACTTGTTATTAAAATTAGAACCACTTCAGGTTTGTCACCACATTTTAAACACCAGTCCACTGCTGACCATCGATTTAAAACACAAAACTGACCTAAGATCAGCATGTAGGGTCAGCTTCATTCTACTCCTACTCCGTCCCCTGGGCTGCTCTCTCCTCTCCCGGTCCAGCTTCAGCTCTGGAGCTCAGAGAGACCATCTCCATGGCATTGACATAAAGATCCATGCTGCTCACCCTGTTCACTCTCTTCTGCCTCCTGGTGGTCTGGGGAGACACAGCACCAACAGTCAGAGATTTACTCTCTAGTATCTCCATTCTCTCTCCCTCCCTCTCCCCCTCACCCTCTAGTTTAAATGACTTGCAACGTCTGAGTAAATGTCTTTACCTTGTAGTACAGGTAGGAGGTGGTGATGGCTGTCAGTAGGAGCAGCAGCACTACAACGTGTCTGATGATGAAGGCTGGCAGAGGAGAGGCTGCAAACAGAAACACCTTTGATGAGGGGACTGATCATCATCACATAGATCTGTGGGAAATCTGTCAATGACAAAGTTATAAGTCTGGTTCATGTTCAGTTACCTGTGATGGTGAGGGAGAGGAGCTCACTCTCAGAGGAGAAGTTATGAGAGAAAACACAATTGTCATAAACACAGCTGTAGTTCCCTTGGTGGGAGTCATCTGCAGCAGGGAAGAGGAAGGCAGCAGAGTGATTGACAGCTGGCTGGGTCTGGGTTCTGTTGGAGCCGGTGAACGTGAGGAGGAAGGAGCCTCCTGGGTACTGTGGCTGAGTGGAGCAGGTGATGGTGAAGCTGTAGCCCCTGAACACCTCGGGCCCCTGGTGGCCCCTGGAGACCCCTCCCATTGAGTCAGTCAGGGAGATATCAGGCTGGACCAGGAGATCTGTAACAATAAAAGAGAAGAAGAAAAACCTCTTCAACTAGTTTCCTATAGATATGACAATAACATCAGCATGTAACAGTGCCAGCCACCCTCCCTCACAGGGCAACATGAGTAGTGGGCCTACAGTCACTGAGACAACATATGTTGATATCAGGCTTAAGCAGGAC
This sequence comes from Salvelinus namaycush, assembly GCF_016432855.1. Classification (NCBI taxonomy): domain Eukaryota; kingdom Metazoa; phylum Chordata; class Actinopteri; order Salmoniformes; family Salmonidae; genus Salvelinus; species Salvelinus namaycush. The sequence continues at coordinate 56,683 of NW_024061257.1, forward strand.
ATCTGGAACAAGAGGAGAGAAAAAGAAAACGTAGCTCCTCAACTACTTTCCTCATTTAGATATGACAATAACATAACATGTGACAGTGGTAGTGAGTAGAGACGTTCACTGAGATAACACTCAAATACAAAAGCATTCTGGGATATTTAAGTTGTATTTGATTCCTACTTGACTGAGTGATCTATTTAGTAAAGCAGACTGACAAGTTAAACAGTCATCATGAGAGGTGCAGAGGAAGTTGTATGAATGAAGGAAATCAGTTGAATATAATTATAATATGTTGATATTTCCTGAGCAGATCACTGTGAGTCCAGGAAGGAGATATAATACATGGACAAAAGTATGTGGAACTCAGCAGTAAGTTTTACAACAGAGGATTATTTTTACGCTCTACGTGGTTCAACACTCGGCGGTCCGTTCTGTCAGCTTGTGTTGTCTACCACTTTACGACTGAGCCGTTGTTGCTCCTTGACGTGCCACGTTGAAAGTCACTGAGATCTTCAGTAAGCCCATTCTACAGCCAATATTTGTCTATGGAGTTTTCATGACTGTGTGCTCGATGATATACACATTAGATTTGATATCCCTGTCAGCAACAGCCGAATCCACTGATGTCCACATGCTTTTGGCCATATAGTGTATCTTGTTATTACCTGAGCAGATCACTGTGAGTCCAGGAAGGAGAACATAACTTCTTCCACACTCCCTCAGTGCGCGCTCAGACCCAGAACAGTGAACTCCAAACCCTCTAGTGGTGTTTCCAGGTGGTACTGAAACAGTGGAGCCACAACCCAGCTGTCTACACACTACTGCAGCTACATACTCCTGGTTCCAGTCTTGAGTTCCCACAGTCCTCCACTCTCCCTGGTCGTACCACTCCACTCCACCAGCACAGCGACTGCCTCCTCCCACCAGCCTCACATCATCAGGCTCTGAGAAAAGAAAAGAGAGAGACAGTAATCTTACTATTTTCTCACTAAAACACACCTATATTGTCTCTCATATTCTTCACTCCAGGTGAGAAACAATGTTGATTGAGTGACAAACTGTTTCTTACCTGAGCAGGTGAGTCCAACAGCATTACCAGGTAGGCAGGTGTTGTGTTTTCTGTCTGAGGTATCACAGTCCAGGAGAAGGGACTCTTTGCCTTTACACTGGAACTCTTTATCCCAGGTCTGACCCTCACCTCCTCCATAGAGCCCCCCCTGTAGAGCTGCAGGAGCCCCACAGCCAAGCTCCCCACAGACTACCTCTGCATCCTGCCGGTCAAAGTCAGCTTCACACACTGAGGCCCAGGACTGATTGGACTTCACCTCCACTCTCCCAGAGCAGAGACCAGCTCCATCCACAAGCCGCACAGACTCTGGAGAAAAAGAGTTGGTTGAACATTCAATCAGTTTTGTTGATGACACTGTCGAGGACTAAACACAAATATGTTGGATAAAAGATTGTAGTTTGCTATGTTTGATACTGTAAGAGGTAGAAATGGGTTCTTAGTCACTCAGGATCGGGTTGGGAATAATGCAGGCAGGAGACAGGAATAAGTTCACTTCACTTTATAGAAAATAAACAGCTGGACATCCAACAGGCAGCTTCACTTCAGTACCATCTGAACTACAATGATCTGCCCATGAACATCTCCCATAAACCAATATGACAAACACAAATATAATGTTTAAATACATCTGACATCTCTCCCTCTATTTAAATGAAATAAAAACACATAAAACATGATACATGGTAATATTGTATAATGTACAAATAAATCTCTCAATATGACCAGTCTCTTACCTGAACAGATCACATGATGATAATATCTACCAATACAGACACCAGGTCCTCCTTCTATGATGATGACACACTGTCTAATAGAAGACTCATGTCCACTACATCTCAATAGTGTGACTCCTCTTCTTCCATCTTCAATCAGAGTTCCTCTAGATGCAGCTACAGGATTCCCACAGTCCAGCTGTCTACACACAACCTTAACCTCTATCATCATGCTCCACCACAAATAACATAGACCCAACCACTCTCCTCTGTAGAAGACTTCCACTGTCCCAGAACAGGAAGTGGTCCCATCCACCAGTCTGACTGAGAGTTCAGCTGTAAACAGCAGAGAGGAAAACACAGTGGTGAGGACAGATGATGACAGTGATTCTGTTATTCTAACAGCAGTAATGCTTTGTGGTTGACAAGTATTAGTAGTTCCATAAAACACTACTTGTTATTGGGGTTTAGAATGGTTTGTATGGACACATGAATTTCTCCATGTGGGATAATAAAGTTGACTAATATTGAACTGCTATAATCACTGTAGATTTATACTCTACCTACCTGGTGGATGGACGTTTTGAGCCTGGAGATCTGAGGAGAAAGAGAGAGACAGAGGAGAAAGGGAGGAGTCAGAGGAAGAGAGAGACAGAGGAGAAAGGGAGGAGTCAGAGGAAGAGAGAGACAGAGGAGAAAGGGAGGAGTCAGAGGAAGAGAGAGACAGAGGAGAAAGGGAGGAGTCAGAGGAAGAGAGAGACAGAGGAGAAAGGGAGGAGTCAGAGGAAGAGAGAGACAGAGGAGAAAGGAAGGAGTCAGAGGAAGAGAGAGACAGAGGAGAAAGGGAGGAGTCAGAGGAAGAGAGAGATAGAGAGAGAAAGGGAGGAGTCAGAGGAGAAAGGGAGGAGTCAGAGGAAGAGAGAGACAGAGGAGAAAGGGAGGAGTCAGAGGAAGAGAGAAACAGAGGAGAAAGGGTGGAGTCAGAGGAAGAGAGAGACAGAGGAGAAAGGGAGGAGTCAGAGGAAGAGAGAGACAGAGGAGAAAGGGAGGAGTCAGAGGAAGAGAGAGACAGAGGAGAAAGGGAGGAGTCAGAGGAAGAGAGAGACAGAGGAGAAAGGGAGGAGTCAGAGGAAGAGAGAGACAGAGGAGAAAGGGAGGAGTCAGAGGAAGAGAGAGACAGAGGTTAAATGAACATCAACATGACCTTTCATGATGTGATGGGAAGACAGGCTTATCGTTGGTATGGTGCAACAACACCCATGTGTACATACACTATATATACAAAAGTATGTGGACACCCCTTCAAATTAGTCGATTTTATTTCAGCCACACCCCTTCCTGGCAGATGTATAAAATCAAGCACTCAGCCATGCAATCTCCATAGACAAACATTGTCAGTAGAATGGCCTTAATGAAGAGCTCAGTGACTTTCAACATGGCAACATCATAGGATACCACTTTTCCAAGTCAGACGATCAAATTTCATAATCCCCCAACTCCTCTTCTCCCTTCTTCTCTCCTCTCCTCTTATCCCCCTCTCCTATTCCTCTCCTCCGCCTCTCCTCATCTGCCCCTCTCCTCTTCTCCCCCCTCTCCTATTCCCCTCTCCCTCACTTCTCCTCTTATTGTCCTCTCTTCTCCTCTTCTCCCCCTCTCCTCATCTTCTCCCCACTCTTCTCCTCTTCTCACCCTCTCTTCTCCTCTGTTCCCCCACTCCTCTCCTCTCCTCTTCTCCCCCTGTCCTCTCCTCTCACTTTTCTTCTCCCCTCTCCACTTCTCCCCCTCTCTTCTCCTCTTCTGCCCCTCCCTTCTCCACCCCGCTCTCCTCTACACCCCTCCCCCCTCCTCTCCTCTTCTCCAACCTTCTTCTCCCCATCTCATCTCCTCTTTCCCCCATCTCTTCTCCTCTCATCTCTTCTCCTCTTCTCCACCTCTACTCTTCTCTTCGATCCCTCTCTTCTCCTCTTTACCCCATCTCTTCTCCTCTCCTCCTCCTCTCTTCTCCTCTTTTGCCCCTCTTCTCCCACTCTTCTCCCCTCTCCCTCTCATCTTTTCCAACCCTCTCCTCTTCCTCCCTTCCCCACTTCTGCCCCTCTCTTCTCCCCATCTCTTCTCCTCTTTCCCCGCTCCCCTCCCCCTCTTCTCTTCTCCTCTCCTCTCTCCCTTCTCTTCCCCTCTCTTCTCCTCTTTCCCCCATCTCTTCTCCTCTCCTCTCTTCAATTCTCTGCTTCTCACCCTCCCCTCTTCTCCCCCATCTTCTCCTCTCCCCTCTCCCTTTTCTTCCTCTCTCTTCTCCACCTATATTCTAATCTTCTCCCCCCTTCTCCCCTCTCCTCTTCTGCACCTCTCCTCTTCTCCCCCATCTCATCTACTATTCTCTTCTCCCCCTCCCCGCTCTCCTATTCCCCCCCCTCCACACCTCCCCTCTCTTCTCCTCTTTTGCCCCTCTTCTCCCCCCTCTTCTCCTCTTTCCCCCTCTCCTCTTCTCTCCTCTCCTCCCCTTCCCCACTTCTGCCCCATCTTCTCTTCTCCCCTCTCCCTTCTCTTCCCCTCTCTTCTCCTCTTTTGACACTCTATTTTCCCCTTCTCATTCTCCCTCCTCTCCTCTTCTCTTCTCCCCCTGTCCACTCCTCTCCACTTCTCCCCCTCTCTTCTCCTCCTCTGCCACTCCCTTCTCCACCCCGCTCTCCTCTCCTCTACACTCCTCCCCCTCTCCCAGCTCCCCCTCTCTTCTCCTCTCCTCCCCCTCTTCTCCTCTTCTCCCCCTCTCTTCTACACCCTCCTCTCTTCCCCTCCCCCCTCTACTCTTCTCCCCCTCTCCTCTTCTCTTCTCTCCTCTTATCCCCCTCTCTTCTCCTCTTCTCCACCTCTACCCTTCTTCTCCCCCTCTCTTTTCCCCCTCTCTTCTCCCCATCTCTTCTCCTCTCCTCTCCTCCCCTCTTCTCCCCATCTTCTCTTCTCCCCTCTCCCTTCTCTTCCTCTCTCTTCTCCACCTCTTTTCTAATCTTCTCCCCTCTCCTCTTCTCCCCATCTCATCTACTCTTCTCTTCTCCCCCTCTTCTCTTCTCTTCCTCTCATCTTCTCCAACCCTCTTCTCCCCTTCCGCCCCTCTCTTCTCCTCTTTTGACACTCTGTTCACCTCTTCTCCCCCTCTCATTCTCCCTCCACTCCTCTCATTTCTTCCCCTCCCCCTCTACTCTTCTCCCCCTCTCATCCTCCCTCCACTCCTCTCATCTCTTCCCCTCCCCCCTCTACTCTTCTCCCCCTCTCCTCTCTCCCCCTCTCTTCTCCTCTTTCCCCCTCTCTTCTCTTCTCCCCCTCTTCCCCATCTCTTCTCCCTCTCTTATTTTCTCCTCTCCTCCCCCCCTTCTCCCCTCCTCTCTTCTCCCCCATCTTCTCTTCTCCCCTCTCCCTTCTCTTCCTCACCTCTCTTCTAATCTTCTCCCCCATCTCATCTACTCTTCTCTTCTCCCCCCCCGCTCTCCTATTCTCCCCCCTCTCCACCCCCCCCCCTCTCTTCTCCTCTTTTGCCCCTCTTCTCCCACTCTTCTCCCCTCCCCCTCGTCTCTTCTCCCCTCTCCCTCATCTTTTCCAACCCTCTCCTCTCCTCCCCTTCCCCACTTCTGCCCCTCTCTTCCCCCTCTCATTCTCCCTCCCCTCCTCTCCTCTTCTCCCCCTGTCCACTCCTCTCCTCCTCTCACTTTTCTTCTCCCCTCTCTACCCCCTCTCTTCTCATTTTCTCCCTTTCTACCCCTCTCTTCTTTTCTCCTCTCCTCCACCCTTCTCTCCCTCTCTTCTCCTCCTCCTCTCTTCTCCTCTTTCCCCCCTCTCTTCTCCCCATCTCTTCTCCTCTTTCCCCCCTCTCTTCTCCCCCTCTCTTCTCCTCTTCTCCCCCTCTCTTCTCCTCTTCTCCCCCTCTCTTCTCCTCTTTCCCCCTCTCTTCTCCTCAGACGTGTCTCACCGCAACATGGATCTAGCCCAATCAGACGTGTCTCACCTCAACATGGATCTAGTCCAATCAGACGTGTCTCACCTCAACATGGATCTAGTCCAATCAGACGTGTCTCACCTCAACATGGATCTAGTCCAATCAGACGTGTCTCACCTCAACATGGATCTAGTCCAATCAGACGTGTCTCCCCGCAACATGGATCTAGTCCAATCAGACGTGTCTCCCCGCAACATGGATCTAGTCCAATCAGACGTGTCTCCCCGCAACATGGATCTAGTCCAATCAGACGTGTCTCACCTCAACATGGATCTAGTCCAATCAGACGTGTCTCACCTCAACATGGATCTAGTCCAATCAGACGTGTCTCACCTCAACATGGATCTAGTCCAATCAGACGTGTCTCACCTCAACATGGATCTAGTCCAATCAGACGTCTCACCTCAACATGGATCTAGTCCAATCAGACGTGTCTCACCTCAACATGGATCTAGTCCAATCAGACGTGTCTCACGTCAACATGGATCTAGTCCAATCAGACGTGTCTCACCTCAACATGGATCTAGTCCAATCAGACGTGTCTCACCTCAACATGGATCTAGTCCAATCAGACGTGTCTCCCCGCAACATGGATCTAGTCCAATCAGACGTGTCTCCCCGCAACATGGATCTAGTCCAATCAGACGTGTCTCCCCGCAACATGGATCTAGTCCAATCAGACGTGTCTCACCTCAACATGGATCTAGTCCAATCAGACGTGTCTCACCTCAACATGGCTCTAGTCCAATCAGACGTGTCTCACCTCAACATGGCTCTAGTCCAATCAGACGTGTCTCACCTCAACATGAATCTAGTCCAATCAGACGTGTCTCACCTCAACATGGATCTAGTCCAATCAGACGTGTCTCACCTCAACATGGATCTAGTCCAATCAGACGTGTCTCACCTCAACATGGATCTAGTCCAATCAGACGTCTCACCTCAACATGGATCTAGTCCAATCAGACGTGTCTCACCTCAAAATGGATCTAGTCCAATCAGACGTGTCTCACGTCAACATGGATCTACTCCAATCAGACGTGTCTCACCTCAACATGGATCTAGTCCAATCAGACGTGTCTCACCTCAACATGGATCTAGTCCTATCAGACGTGTCTCACCACAACATGGATCTAGTCCTATCAGACGTGTCTCACCACAACATGGATCTAGTCCAATCAGACGTGTTCACACTGATATTGATCGAATAGGAAAGTTACTTTTTTAATGCAACAGAATAAACACTAAAAAACACATTACAGTTCAATACAAGTTTCCTTACAAGTTGGGATTTAAATTGATGTACTCGCCATGATGTCTCAGTGAAAAATGTATTATATATATTTATTATAAAACGTCCCTCAAATCCTGTTAAAATGTATATGGAGGTATTAGTCTCATGCTACAGTCTATAAATGATATTCATTTTAAACAGCCTAACAGGCTCTCCCACCATCTCTAATGATCTGGTCTGCTTGATGATGAACAAAATGTAGACCACAGCATGATTATTATATGACTACCACATCTCTGTACCCCCCCACACACACAATCCATGTTTGGCAGATGCTCTTTTCATTTACAATTTAACCCTTAGCCTACAATTTCTGCGGCTGTGTGTAAATCTGTAACGTCCGATCAGTTTGGCCTGTAAACTGTGGAAAGATGAGACTCAGGAACACGATGATGTTCTCCGTTTTGCTCTACGACCCCATAAGCATCGTCTGAAGTCATACAGTCCATCTGACAACTTCTGTCTGTAGTGTCAAAAAAAAAGTATGAATGTATGTACTTGTAAGTCGCTCTGGATAAGAGCGTCTGCTAAATGACTTAAATGTAAATGTAAATGTAAATGTGTCAGAACCGTTTGGACTACACACTAACATGACCCCACTATGGAAAGGTGAGTCTCTCAGGAACACGTACAGGTTGGTTTGATCTAGGACACACTAACATGACCCCACTATGGAAAGGTGAGTCTCTCAGGAACACGTACAGGTTGGTTTGATCTAGGACACACTAACATGACCCCACTATGGAAAGGTGAGTCTCTCAGGAACACGTACAGGTTGGTTTGATCTAGGACACACTAACATGACCCCACTATGGAAAGGTGAGTCTCTCAGGAACACGTACAGGTTGTATTGATCTAGGACACACTAACATGACCCCACTATGGAAAGGTGAGTCTCTCAGGAACACGTACAGGTTGTATTGATCTAGGACACACTAACATGACCTCACTATGGAAAGGTGAGTCTCTCAGGAACACGTACAGGTTGGTTTGATCTAGGACACACTAACATGACCCCACTATGGAAAGGTGAGTCTCTCAGGAACACATACAGGTTGGTTTGATCTAGGACACACTAACATGACCCCACTATGGAAAGGTGAGTCTCTCAGGAACACGTACAGGTTGTATTGATCTAGGACACACTAACATGACCCCACTATGGAAAGGTGAGTCTCTCAGGAACACATACAGGTTGGTTTGATCTAGGACACACTAACATGACCCCACTATGGAAAGGTGAGTCTCTCAGGAACACATACAGGTTGTATTGATCTAGGACACACTAACATGACCCCACTATGGAAAGGTGAGTCTCTCAGGAACACATACAGGTTGTATTGATCTAGGACACACTAACATGACCCCACTATGGAAAGGTGAGTCTCTCAGGAACACGTACAGGTTGGTTTGATCTAGGACACACTAACATGACCCCACTATGGAAAGGTGAGTCTCTCAGGAACACATACAGGTTGTATTGATCTAGGACACACTAACATGACCCCACTATGGAAAGGTGAGTCTCTCAGGAACACGTACAGGTTGGTTTGATCTAGGACACACTAACATGACCCCACTATGGAAAGGTGAGTCTCTCAGGAACACGTACAGGATGGTTTGATCTAGGACACACTAACATGACCCCACTATGGAAAGGTGAGTCTCTCAGGAACACATACAGGTTGGTTTGATCTAGGACACACTAACATGACCCCACTATGGAAAGGTGAGTCTCTCAGGAACACATACAGGTTGGTTTGATCTAGGACACACTAACATGACCCCACTATGGAAAGGTGAGTCTCTCAGGAACACGTACAGGTTGGTTTGATCTAGGACACACTAACATGACCCCACTATGGAAAGGTGAGTCTCTCAGGAACACGTACAGGTTGTATTGATCTAGGACACACTAACATGACCCCACTATGGAAAGGTGAGTCTCTCAGGAACACATACAGGTTGTATTGATCTAGGACACACTAACATGACCCCACTATGGAAAGGTGAGTCTCTCAGGAACACGTACAGGTTGGTTTGATCTAGGACACACTAACATGACCCCACTATGGAAAGGTGAGTCTCTCAGGAACACGTACAGGATGGTTTGATCTAGGACACACTAACATGACCCCACTATGGAAAGGTGAGTCTCTCAGGAACACGTACAGGTTGTATTGATCTAGGACACACTAACATGACCCCACTATGGAAAGGTGAGTCTCTCAGGAACACGTACAGGTTGTATTGATCTAGGACACACTAACATGACCCCACTATGGAAAGGTGAGTCTCTCAGGAACACGTACAGGTTGTATTGATCTAGGACACACTAACATGACCCCACTATGGAAAGGTGAGTCTCTCAGGAACACGTACAGGTTGTATTGATCTAGGACACACTAACATGACCCCACTATGGAAAGGTGAGTCTCTCAGGAACACATACAGGTTGGTTTGATCTAGGACACACTAACATGACCCCACTATGGAAAGGTGAGTCTCTCAGGAACACATACAGGTTGTATTGATCTAGGACACACTAACATGACCCCACTATGGAAAGGTGAGTCTCTCAGGAACACGTACAGGTTGTATTGATCTAGGACACACTAACATGACCCCACTATGGAAAGGTGAGTCTCTCAGGAACACATACAGGTTGTATTGATCTAGGACACACTAACATGACCCCACTATGGAAAGGTGAGTCTCTCAGGAACACGTACAGGTTGGTTTGATCTAGGACACACTAACATGACCCCACTATGGAAAGGTGAGTCTCTCAGGAACACATACAGGTTGTATTGATCTAGGACACACTAACATGACCCCACTATGGAAAGGTGAGTCTCTCAGGAACACGTACAGGTTGTATTGATCTAGGACACACTAACATGACCCCACTATGGAAAGGTGAGTCTCTCAGGAACACGTACAGGTTGTATTGATCTAGGACACACTAACATGACCCCACTATGGAAAGGTGAGTCTCTCAGGAACACATACAGGTTGGTTTGATCTAGGACACACTAACATGACCCCACTATGGAAAGGTGAGTCTCTCAGGAACATGTACAGGTTGGTTTGATATAGGACACACTAACACACATATGTCAGAGTCAAGGCCCGCGGGCCACATCCGGCCCGCGAGAAGGTTTTTTACGGCCCCTGGGATGATCTTGATTTATTATTAGAACCGGCCCGCAGACCGCAGCAAGCCGGCAGCCCGCAGATCTTTTACACGCACCAATACTACATTTCCCACAATGCAACGGTGACGCACCGAGCAGTAGGCTGCTTCATTTCAATATTTATTGGCACAGCAGTCGTCAGCATCACAGTAAAATTAACTTTCAGATACCCATCAAAAATGGCAAAACGGAAGGTGGACACTGAGAACCGGGGGTTTCAAACAAGGTGGGAGTCGGAGTATATGTTCACGGAGGTAGCTGGAAAACCTGTGTGTCTTCTGTGTGGAGAAAGTGTGGCGGTACTGAAAGAGTATAATCTGAGACGACATTATGAAACGAAACACGCGGACAAAAACAAGAATATGGACATGGAACAAAGGCTACAAAAGGCTAGATTTTTGCACTTTATTTTATTGTATTTCAATCCAATTATATTTTAAAAATATTTCAGTTGAGTGGATGATAGAAAATTGCTATTATTGTTTTTTTCTTTGAAGTAAATTTAGCCCACTTTTGCTAAAATAGAAAATATAGGCTACTGATGGTGCCTTGAATACCGGTTTCTTTCATTTAATGTTCATGTTATGGGGATTTTTATATAAAGGAAATTTGTCTTTTGTGTCTGTTGAAAATTAAAGATTACTGACAGAGCCATAAGAAAATATTGCTTTATTTATCTGATCATATTGGAATATATTTGTTAGGTTTTCAGTAGGTTCAATTAGGTTCACTAGACTATATGCGTCATTTAAAATTTTTTCAATGAACATTCGAACAGTCCGGCCCTCGGCTTGTAGCTAAATTTTTTATTTGGCCCTCCGTCCATTTGACTTTGACACCCCTGCACTAACATGACCCCACTATGGAAAGGTGAGTCTCTCAGGAACACGTACAGGTTGTATTGATCTAGGACACACTAACATGACCCCACTATGGAAAGGTGAGTCTCTCAGGAACACATACAGGTTGTATTGATCTAGGACACACTAACATGACCCCACTATGGAAAGGTGAGTCTCTCAGGAACACATACAGGTTGGTTTGATCTAGGACACACTAACATGACCCCACTATGGAAAGGTGAGTCTCTCAGGAACACATACAGGTTGGTTTGATCTAGGACACACTAACATGACCCCACTATGGAAAGATGAGTCTCTCAGGAACACGTACAGGTTGGTTTGATCTAGGACACACTAACATGACCCCACTATGGAAAGGTGAGTCTCTCAGGAACACGTACAGGTTGTATTGATCTAGGACACACTAACATGACCCCACTATGGAAAGGTGAGTCTCTCAGGAACACGTACAGGTTGTATTGATCTAGGACACACTAACATGACCCCACTATGGAAAGGTGAGTCTCTCAGGAACACGTACAGGTTGGTTTGATCTAGGACGCCCACAAGCTTTACAAGACTCGTCTGAAGGTCTCCTGGTACCAGTTTAACACATTTATGGAAGTATATATGGAGATAGTTTAGTGCCAAAAATAAGGGGTGAAATACATGTAAAATATTAATATGAGTTTCCTGATCTTTTTCCCCCAAAATATAAAAATCCCAAAACTATTTGGCCCTAAACAGACATTACATGGTGACAGACTATCTGATAGAAAACTGAGAAAAAAATGTACAATATACAAATGAAGTGAGCCTTGCTATTGAGAAAGGATTGAAACAGGCAGAGAGAAGACAGGCTATGTGCCCACTGCCACAAAATGAGGTGGAAACTGAGCTGTACTTTCTAACCTCCTGCCAAATGTACAACGATATAAGAGACACATATTTCCCTCAGATTACAAAGACCCCAACATTTTTTGAAAACACATAAAATATTGACAAGCTCCAGTATCTGGTAGGTGAAATACCACAGTGTGCAATCATGTCAGCAGAATGTGTGACCTGTTGTGATGAGAACAGGGTAACCAGTGGAGAACAAACACCACAGTAAATAAAACCTAGGACTAGATTTATCACTTTAGTTCATTTCCCTTGACATTTGGACCCTGAGAGGGTTAGGGTTATACATAGATAATAACAGAGAGTAGCAGCAGCGTAGGCGAAGGGGGGGACAATGCAAATAGTCTGGGTAGCCATTTGATTAGATGTTCAGGAGACTTGTGGCTTGGGTGTAGAAGATGTTTAGAAGCCTCTTGGACCTAGACTTGGTGCTCCGGTACCGCTTGCCGTGCGGTAGCAGAGAGAACAGTCTTTGACTAGGGCGACTGGAGTCGTTGACCATTTTTATGGCCTTCCTCTGACACCGCCTGGTATAGAGGTCCTGGATGGCAGGAAGCTTGACCCAGTGATGTACTGGGCCGTACGCACTACCCTCTATAGTGTCATGCGGTCAGAGGTCGATCCGTTGCCATACCAGTCAGTGATGCAACCCGTCAGGATGCTCTCGATGGTGCAGCTGTAGAACCTTTTGAGGATCTGAGGACCCATGCCAAATCTTTTCAGTCTCCTTTTGCCGTGCCTTCTTCACGACTGTCTTCGTGTGTTTGGACCATGTTAGGATGTTGGTGATGTGGACACCAAGGAACTTGAAGCTCAACCTGCTCCACTACAGCCCCGTTGATGAGAATGGGGGCGTGCTCGGTCCTCCATTTCCTGTCTTTCACAATCATCTCCTTTGTCTTGATCACGTTGAGGGAGAGATTGTTGTCCTGGCACCACACGGCCAGGTCTCTGACCTCCTCCCTATAGGCTGTCGCACTGTTGTCAGTGATCAGGCCTACCACTGTTGTGTCATCGGCAAACTTAATGATGGTGTTGGAGTCATGCCTCGGCGTGCAGTCCTGAGTGAACAGGGAGTACAGGAGGGGACTGAGCACACAGGCCCGTGTTGAGGATCAGCGTGGCGGATGTGTTGTTACCTAACCTTACCACCTGGGGGGGGCCCGTCAGGAAGTCCAGGATCCAGTTGCAGAGGGAGGTGTTCAGTCCCAGGGTCCTTAGCTTAGTGATGAGCTTTGAGGGCACTACGGTGTTGAACGCTGAGCTGTAGTCAATGAACAGCATTCTCACATAGGTGTTCCTTTTGTCCAGGTGGGAAAGGGCAGTGTGGAGTTCAATAGAGATTGCATCATCTGTGGATCTGTTGGGACGGTATGGAAATTGGAGTGGGTCTCGGGTTTCTGGGAAAATGGTGTTGACGTGAGCCATAACCAGCCTTTCAAATCACTTCATGGCTACAGACGTGAGTACTACGGGTCGGTAGTCATTTAGGCAGGTTACCTTGGTGTTCTTGGACACAGGGACTATGGTGGTCTGATTGAAACATGTGGTGGATCTAATTTAATACATTTGCTTCTGTCTGTTTTTTAAATAATTAAATTCAAAAGGTCAGGGTCAAGCTGAGCCGGACCAAGAGTGGAAGAGTGGAAAAGGTTACTGGTTGTGATGACATCACTGGTGAGAAGTCAGTTATGAAAATATATTGAGTTGACTGCATGTTATTCTGTCTGCCCCATCTCTGTTGACATCTCCCTCTCTCTCCATCTCCCCTCCCCTCCTCCTCTGTCCCATAGCCACATCAAGTAGTTTGGGTGTGTATAAGTACAGCTAAACCTAGGGTATGGCTAAATGGGGTGTGTAGAAATACAGATAAACCTAGGGTATGGCTAAATAGGGTGTGTAGAAATACAGCTAATCCTAGGGTATGGCTAAATGGGGTGTGTAGAAATACAGCTAATCCTAGGGTATGGCTAAATGGGATGTGTAGAAATACAGCTAAACCTAGGGTATGGCTAAATGGGGTGTGTAGAAATACAGCTAAACCTAGGATATGGCTAAATGGGGTGTGTAGAAATACAGCTAAACCTAGGATATGGTTAAATGGGATGTGTAGAAATACAGCTAAACCTAGGGTATGGCTAAATGGGATGTGTAGAAATACAGCTAAACCTAGGGTATGGCTAAATGGGGTGTGTATAAATACAGCTAAACCTAGGGTATGGCTAAATGGGGTGTGTATAAATACAGCTAATCCTAGGGTATGGCTAAATGGGGTGTGTATAAATACAGCTAAACCTAGGGTATGGCTAAATGGGATGTGTAGAAATACAGCTAAACCTAGGGTATGGCTAAATGGGGTGTGTAGAAATACAGCTAAACCTAGGGCATGGCTAAATGGGATGTGTAGAAATACAGCTAAACCTAGGGTATGGTTAAATGGGATGTGTAGAAATACAGCTAAACCTAGGATATGGCTAAATGGGGTGTGTAGAAATACAGCTAAACCTAGGGTATGGCTAAATGGGATGTGTATAAATACAGCTAAAACTAGGGTATGGCTAAATGGGGTGTGTATAAATACAGCTAAACCTAGGGTATGGCTAAATGGGGTGTGTATAAATACAGCTAAACATAGGGTATGGCTAAATGGGGTGTGTATAAATACAGCTAAACCTAGGGTATGGCTAAATGGGATGTGTAGAAATACAGCTAAACCTAGGGTATGGCTAAATGGGGTGTGTAGAAATACAGCTAAACCTAGGGCATGGCTAAATGGGATGTGTATGAATACAGCTAAACCTAGGGTATGGCTAAATGGGATGTGTATAAATACAGCTAAACCTAGGGTATGGCTAAATGGGATGTGTAGAAATACAGCTAAACCTAGGGTATGGCTAAATGGGATGTGTAGAAATACAGCTAAACCTAGGGTATGGCTAAATGGGGTGTGTAGAATCCCTCCACCAGTTGAAGCTAATTTACTAATTTACTGTCCTATAAACTCTTAAATACTATTTGGAGAACAGCAAAAACTAACAAAAATGCCCCCAGACATGAACTATTTAACTGTACTAGAATGCTTAAAAGACCGCAAAATGTTTTATATCGGTTATCGGTATGGTTTCTTTTTGGCAAGGAAAATATTGGATTTCGGAATTGGCCAAAAATGTAATATCGGTGCATCCCTAATAATAAGGTTGATAACAAGATGGAACATCGTTGTGGAAATCTGTTGCAGCTCAAATCGACTACAAAATCCACAATGCAATGCTCTCTGTATGGGCTGGCTGGTAGCTAAACGTATCTACACACAATAATACCAAAGACAATATCAGCATGCGAAGTAGCTAACTAGCTGTAAAATCACCTAAACAAACTGCACTGTCAATTTAGGAGTCTACAATCTCACCATATTCAACCTACAGATCGATGTGTCTCACAGAGTGGAATCTAACATTCACAACTTCAGAAATACTTTTGGGGAGATGGGAAACGTTGCCTTTTCTATGTCAATAGGCGGTGCGGTGCATTCTGGGTGATTCTGGGACAAGGAGAGGCTTTCAAGGTTTGAATGGTCTATTGGGCTCTAGATTAAAAACCCAACATTAGCATGAATTTTGTCAAAAATAAGTACAACATTAAAGATATTTTCGGAGATGTGAGATAATTAACTTGCTGTCTGTAGTATCGTATATATTTGGAATAGTGACAGTACGTACTTTTGATGAAAATAGGCAGTTTCTCGACATAAAGTACACTGACTTTGAGAAGATATTACGTGATGATTGGTTTAGCAACCGCGTGACGCAGCATGACAACATGAACGTGATTGGTCGACAGTCCGCTGGGTGGGGCGTTATACAGGCACGCAGATCTTTAGAAATGGGAGGATCATTTGTACATTGAAAAACGTTGTCGACCCCCTGCTATAATGTATATGAAGTCACCCTTGTGGAGCGGTTCCTATTGTGTACTATGACAGTGTCATTGTCTCATGTGCTTCCCAACAAAATTGTTGCTCTGCATTCAGAGATGTTCCTTATGATGTGTGCACCCAGCTCATTTTGTATTTGCCTGTCTGCATTATTCACCAGGGAAAGGAAACATTCTGTGAATACTGAAGCATTGCATCAACAAGGTGGCTCTGATAATATTGAAACATTGTATAAATGAACGAGGCGGCTCGGAGAAACTGAAACATTTAGTATCAACAAGACAACTCTGAGAATATTCATATTGCAACATTGTAGTGTAAGAAATTGTATAAGACACTGGAAACTTGTAATAACAACTTCTCAACATAAGCTATCTTTTATACAAAATGCACACACCCCCTCTTTCTCTTGGACATATGCTGGTCTCATTAGACATGACAACCATCGACACACACAACTCCCCTCCCCCATGACAACCACAGACACACACAACTCAAGGTTGGAGCACAAGACAAAGGACTGTGGGAAGAGCCAATGGAATGTCGACATCAGGCCCGGACAGGACAACCCACGACCCAGATCGACCAATCGGAAGGCCAGACTACAAGATCAACCTACTTTGCTAGTTGCCTATATAATCTGTATGTACTGTTTAGAGCGGTCTCTTCTCCGATGATTCCATAAGAATCAGACAGAAAGGGGCCGTGCTGCACGCTTTGCCTGATATCTTTACACTTGAATAAAATTGCCTTATTCTACCAATATCCACCTCGTCCTATGTCTCCACTTGGTCTCCTGTCTCCAGTAAACGTTTTATCAACAGAACTTGGTAAGCAGAGGATGGTAATTAGACACCTTTGATTTCGGTCCATAGAAAATTGATCAGACAGGAGACGCGTGGGAGAAAGATTCCAGAAGGAGAGGTGACCTTTTTTGAAGGAGAATCGCGATTCAACTCACCCAGGAAACTGATCAAAAGAGCTCGAAACTAAAAGGTAAGCAGATGCCTGTTTAATCAAAATCTGTATATTGTATTATAGCCAATATCTAAATTCAATGATCAGAAGTACTGAGGTGAGTGTGAATTGTTGCTAAATTTATGTGGAATTGTTTAGAATCTAAGGCATTGTGTAAAGATATCTGAGTAATCATAGGTTAAAGACTTGTTCACATAGACTTGGGCACTAGTCGATATGTTGATCGACTAGGTGTACAGTGAGGAATAAGCTTATAAGGATTCAAATAGACGGGCCATAGGGGAAAGTTGACGACCTAGGGGGTTACCGTGAGGAATCCACAGAATTAAATAAAAATATGATTCATACAGGCGGGCCATAGCTGTAAGTTGACCAGCTAGGGGTTACCGTGACGAATCCATAATTAATAGATGAGATCCATATAGTCGTGCAATAGTTGAATTGGCAATCAGCTAAGTGTTACGTGAGGACTCATAAAAAAAATTAAAATAAAAATACGATTCACACAGGCGGGCAATAGATTGATCAGCTAGGTGTTACCGTGACGAATCTAATGTGATATTGTATGTTTAAGTTGGGTTAGCGAAATTAATGATTGTATGTTTAGTTGTGTTAGCGAAATTAATGGTAGAAGGTATTAAAACCTGAAAATCTAATGTGGTATTGTATGTTCCAAATTAATGTGAGTGATTGAACGTTCCACGAGACCGATTGCTACTAATTAGCCATATGCTAAGTTGAGGCTGTGTTGAAGTGACCGCCGAGTCAGATTGTGGGAGCTGCTGTAAAGCAGCTATTTTCTGCTGATAAATTGACTTGAATTTTCTCTCCCGTGCTGTTGGGATTGATTTAAGAATTAGAATTCAGTTGATAATTATTCTAGAAGCGCTAGGATACACCATATATTGTCCCAAAAGGACACGTTTGAAATACTTTGGGAAAGTATTTAATTAATTAAGTTAGTTTTTGAGTTTTCAGTTTTTTAATTAGTTTTTGAGAAAAATGAGTCCTAGAATTAATTAAATATTTATTCTAGAAACGCTTGAATATACTAATATAATGTCCCGAAAGGACATTTCTGAAATGTTTTGGCAAAGTATTTAAATAATCGAAAAAGTGAAAACGAATAATAACTGTTTGAAAATAGTTCCTAAAATTATTATTATATTTAAAATAGAAGCGCTAGATAATACTAGTAGATTGTTCCAAAAGGATATTGCCGAAATACTTTGGGAAAGTATTTAATTAATTCGCCAAACATAAAGCAATAAAATTCTTTGTACACAAGGGGGAGACAGACACCAGAGATAAGACTGTGTCAGCACCAGAGATACATTGCTAGTTTTGGCCAGTGATGGGCTAAGTGCACCAAAATAGCATAGAGCCAGACATAGCTTAACGACACCTGTCTAGGACTGGGGTGCCGCTAGCGGCACCCCCCCCCCCACTGAAAAGCCAGGGCGCGAAATTCAAAAAAAATATTTTTTTAAAATATTTAACTTTCACACATTAACAAGTCCAATACAGCTAATGAAAGATACAGATCGTGTGAATCCAGCCAACATGTCCGATTTTTAAAATGTTTTACAGGGAAGACACAATATGTAAATCTATTAGGTAAACACCTTAGCAAAAGAGACCATTTTTTCTTTGTCCACCAACACCACTAGCTATCACCAATTCGGCTAAACTAAGATATTGATAGCCACTAACCAAGAAAAAACCTCCTCAGATGACAGTCTGATAACATATTTATGGTATAGGATAGGTTTTGTTAGAAAAATGTGAATATTTCAGGTAGATATCATAGTTTACAATTGCACCCACCGTCACAAATCGACTAGAATAAATAGATAGAGCAACGTGTCTTACCTAATTACTAATCATAAAACATTTCGTAAAAATACACAGCATACACTAATCGAAAGACACAGATCCTGTGAATACAGACAATATTTCAGATTTTCTAAGTGTCTTACAGCGAAAACACAATAAATCGTTATATTAGCATACCACATATGCAAACGTTACCCCAGCATTGATTCTAGCCAAAGAGCGCGATAACGTCAACATCGCCAAAAGATATTAATTTTTTCACTAACCTTCTCAGAATTCTTCAGATGACACTCCTGTAACATCATATTACAACATACATATACAGTTTGTTCGAAAATGTGGATATTTAGCCACCAAAATCGTGGTTATACAATGAGAAAAGTAGCCGAGCTGGTCAGAAAATGCCGTGCGCCATATTAGACAGTGATCTAGTCGTATACATAAATACTCATAAACGTGACTAAAAAATATAGGGTGGACAGCGATTGATAGACAATTTAATTCTTAATACAATCGCGGAATTACATTTTTTAAATTATCCTTACTTTTCAATACAGTTTGCGCCAAGCGAAGCTACGTCAAAAAAGATGGCGTCCTAAGCCACTAACATTTTTCGACAGAAACACGATTTATCATAATAAATTGTTCCTACTTTGAGCTGTTCTTCCATCAGAATCTTGGGCAAAGAATCCTTTCTTGGGTCTAATCGTCTTTTGGTCGAAAGCTGTCCTCTTGCCATGCAGAAATGCACATTGCGTTCGGCATGAACTGGAACGGTGCCCAGAGATTCACAGTGGCTCAGAAATAAATGTCCCAAAATCGCACTAAACGGATATAAATTGCTATAAAACGCTTTAAATTAACTACCTTATGATGTTTTTAACTCCTATAACGAGTAAAAATATGACCGGAGAAATATAACAGGCTACACTAATGCTGGGAAAAACAGTAGGTCGGTATCCTCCGCGCGCATGACGCACCTAGAAAAGAGGTCCTACCTACAGGATTTTTTCATTTATAGTGGCTGTGATTGGGCAATCGATACCATTCAAAGCGTCATCACGTAAAGGCATCCAGGGGAAGACGTAAGCAGTGTCCGTATACTAATAGGAATAACAGTGGCCTTAAAACTGACTCCAGAACAGGGGCCAAAATGTGTGAAATCTGACTCCATGTCAGGGAAATTGCTGTAGAATGAGTTCTGTTCCACTTAGAGACAAAAATTCAACGGCTATAGAAACTATAGACTGTTTTCTATCCAATAATAATAATAATATGCATATTGTACGATCAAGAAGTTTGTAGGAAGCCGTTTCAAAAATTACACGATTTCCATAAATAGTGACAACAGCACCCCCTAGCCTTAACAGGTTTTAACGACAAAATGGCCATGACCACCGTCCCCAAACACAAATTCAATGAATACTTAGATCAGAGAATGAAAGATAGATCAGGGGGAAAGATGCAGTATAAGGAAGTTAAGAAGGTCTGGGAAGGTGTGAGGCTAAAATGGACACAGGCAGGATACCTCAGTGGGGTGGCCCCATCAAAAGGGCAACTCCTCACTATGGAGAAGGAATTAGAGGAAGTAGTGAAGG
The DNA here is from genome assembly GCF_016432855.1 of Salvelinus namaycush. Lineage (NCBI taxonomy): Eukaryota > Metazoa > Chordata > Actinopteri > Salmoniformes > Salmonidae > Salvelinus > Salvelinus namaycush. The sequence goes on from NW_024061257.1 coordinate 77,023, forward strand.
AAGGGATAGAAAGTGAAGTTGAAAGGAATAAGAACCACTTATTAAAAAAGGAAGGAACAAAGCATAGGGAAAGAGCAGAGGCTGACCTGAAAATAGGAATTTGGGCAATTGAAGAAATTAGAAGACCACTCCCTTACAGGAAACCTGATATGATGGGGGTGGCCACTGAAGCTCCATCTGACACCAAAGAGGGCAGGCCCAACAATAATGACGCCCCACCTACCACCACAGCAGCCCCATCGGCCCCCACCCAACTATACCCGGAACTGCCACAGGGAGAGAAAATAACACCACCTCCCTATTCTCAAAATCCATTCAGCCACCTCCCTCAAAACCCTTTTTTGACCCCTGCTGTGGTACAGGCACCAGTGTTTGTGGTGCATGAAGGACACCTAAAAGGAAGCATGACTTTGGGGATCCAAGAAGGGCAACTCGTGTGTGAAGAGAGGCCTGATCATCGAGAAAGGAAGGAGAGGGACAGAGCGCACACACAGGGACGTGGGGGGGGTTCGAACCCCGCCTCACTACGGGGTGGTGGGTCTCAACCAGGCCCTTTGAAGAAAGAAGACAGAGAGCTGATTCAGTTTTCTTCCACTCCAAACCCAGACTGGTTCAGAAACAGAACACGGGGGGATAGTCAAATAGTCTCTGAAGGGTCATGGTCGCCACCAGGACAATGTTCCTCTGGGGCCTCATTAAGAGGGAACCACAGCAAGGACGATGAAGGTGAGAACAGAACAGGACAAGATGAAGAGGAGGAGGAGCGAGACCTCAGGGAGTCACTGGCACGGGCCAGATCTATGATAGAAGATGTTGAACGTGGAGAGGGCTCGTACCATCAAAGGCTTTTGCACTCTTGAAAACAGATCTCTAAGTGGCAGCAGCCTTAACAGCACCTGACTAAAAAAAAAACAAGTTCCATCTGGATGTTTCTGAAAAAGAAGGATTTACATCATCCATCCTTTTCCAGAACCTAGAGGGGGAGAGTAGAGTGTTGATGTATCACTCCTCCAAACTGGACCACATTGAAGAAGGACAAACCACATGCTCCAGGTATGTGGCTGCAGTGGCAAAAGCTATTGGAAAAACAGCCCACATGATAATGTGCCATACATTGGAAATCCACACCCACCATGGGGTTGCAGCATATCTGATGAGCAAAGAATTCACATTCAGCGCTGAAAGAAAAACGAAAATCCAGAATAAATGCACACAATCACACATCACATTTGTCAACACTGACAAAAACATGGCAGACGCACTCAATGCTGAAGAAGGTCTGCCCCACTCCTGTGCAGAAAGAGCTGCACAAGAACTGAAACTGAGACCTGACCTGGGGAACGAACCACTCATCAACCCGGACCTATGGTTATACACAGATGGATGCTGCTATAGAGGAGAGGAAGGGAACATAGCAGCATACGCAATGGTGCAGCAGCTCCCGGATAGATCACATGTGACTTTGGAATCTGCCATCATCACACACCTGCATCAGCCCAGTTAGCTGAAATCATAGGGTTGACACAAGCTCTGGAAAGAGCTGAAGGAAAGACTGTAAACATCTACACCGACTCAGCGTATGCTCATGGAGCAGTCCATACTGATGGACCACAATGGGTTAGACGCAACTTCACCACCACAGGAAACCTTCCAATCAAACACAAGGCACAGATGGAAAAACTGATTAAATCGGTCTCACTACCTGAGAGGGTGGCCATCATGAAGTGTAAAGGACACCAACAACTGAAAAACAGAGTCAGCGAGGGAAATGATGCAGCTGATAAAGCAGCCAAGAAAGCTGGCGGATACACCCCGAGACAAATGGTACTACAGATCCAACCAGCTCGGACTGAGCTCACAAAGCAACACATAGAAGAACTCCAGTTCACAGCAGGACCCTATGAACACTCAGTATGGGGACAGAAAGGGGCCACCAAAGGACCTGACGAACTGTGGAGATGCCATGATGGCAGACTAGTGGCCCCTGCAAACCTCTGTCCAGAACTAATACGGGAAGCTCATGGGCCCACACACGAAGGCAAACTAAAGACTTTACAGAAGGTGTCCCACATCTGGTGGCACCCCCACATGAAAGACATGACAGATTTATTTTGTGATGAGTGCAGCATTTGTGGTAGCCACAATCCAAAGAAACCATATCAAACGCCCATGGGTTCATACCCAGTCCCTAACGCTTGTTTTCAGGACATCAGCATAGATTACACAGATATGGGGCCAGACAATGTGACAAATGGGAAAAGGTACCTTTTGGTAATGGTAGACAGGTTTTCCAAATGGGTCGAGGCAATACCAACAGCAAGGGAGGATGCAAAATCGGTCATTAAGTGGCTGCAAACCGAACTCATACCAAGGTACGGGGTCCCCAGGCAAATCCGATCTGACAATGGGTCCCACTTCAGTAACCAACACCTAAGACAGGTGGAGGAAAGATTTGGAATTGTGCACAAGTTTGGGTCAGTGTACAGGCCCCAATCGCAGGGCCTCGTGGAACGCTCAAATCAGACCCTTAAGGCTAAGATAGCTAAGGCATGTGCAGGTTCGAAGTTGACGTGGGTTGAAGCCCTGCCCCTGGCATTGATGGCCATGAGAGCCTCTCCAGGTGCAGGCACCCATCTGTCTCCTCATGAGATAATGATTGGAAGAATTATGCTTGGTCCACCAAGGGAGGGAGGTCATATGCCCGCCCTTGATGTATAACAAATTGTAATGTCTGATAATTGACGGAACTTTCTGCAGCTCTCTCCACACAGATTCACAAGGTCCAAATGGGGAAGCTGACAGGAGATCCGCCATCACTGAAGGTAAAAATTGGTGACTGGGTGGGGTAAAAGTCCACAAGAGAAAGTGGCTAGAACCCAGGTGGACTGGACTGTACGAAGTGAGGGAGGTTACTTCACACTCAGTCCAGGTCAAAGGTAAATCAGGCGCACCTTGGCACCACCTCACACATTGCACTCCAGCCCCAATCCCTTCTAGAACACTGACAGAAGTCAGAGCTGAATTAAACAGCTTAAATTCGATTCCAAATGAAGACATTCCTGACTCAGGGGATGCGGCATCAAACTCCGCCTCCCCTGATAAAGGAACATCGCCCAGTTAGAGGGACATTTCTCCCTCCCTGGGCAAGGCTAGGGATATCTGGCCCCTTATTTGTGATATTCCTACTGATATTTGGGGTGTCCCTGGGCACTTTCACATGGTTAATAGAATAACTATAACCGGATCCCCATGGATGTATGTCACGGACACTCTAGACTAACTAGGTAATAATAGATTAAAAAAATTACAAAAAAATCAAAATTTAGAAAACAATAGTTAAAATAAGAAACTAATATGGCTCAAATTGAGAAGGTTGAATAAGAGTGGGTGGAGAGCTGTGCAGAGAATGGACAGAAGATGGCAGTATTACAGCACCCAACGGTCTCCCAGCCGACGGGGAGCCTGGTTGAATGCTGGTGACATAATTTTGTTTTTTGGAGTAAACATTAAGGTTAAGGGTTTCCGTGTTCCCAGAGATAAGATATCTTAAAAGAATACACTCATATTGGAATAGGAGTTTTACTTTCTGAGTTTTATTTAGGCAAGGGACTTTGAGAAGATAAAGGGTTCTTTTGGTATGTCTAGATATGGTATGGAACACGAATGTAGGTGTAACCTTTTGACCTATTTTCTGTTTTCGTTGCATTTTCCGGTGACTTGATCACTCACGGGGAAATGTAGTGAGAATAATGAATTTGTGTCATTTGGGATACTAGTTTTGAGGTAAATTGATTATAATAAAGTTTATAACTATTGACCATAAGGTTAGCATTTGTATTGGCCATTAGAAGATAGAGATAGGTTAATTAAGGTTATGTAAGGACTTTAGAGATTGACACTATAAGACATGTTGTTATTTTTAAATCCATGATTTCAGAAAAAGTCAAAACAGTGAGACACTTAGTTAATATTGCAAAGGAACACATAGTTGTTATTGAATATTATTTAAAAAAAGGCAGACAGAGGGGTCTACCCCGCACTGTTGAGACCTTGAAGGTTTGAGAGCAGGGTGATGAGGGTGGACCAGGAAATGAGCAAGGTAGGCTGTGAAATAAGATAGGAGAGAAAGGGTTTAACATATATAAGCAGCACAGATACATTTCAAAGTAGATAAGTCACTTGACAGAGAATTGGAAAAGAATAGATATGAATGTACGCCCAAGGGAGAATTGGATATGCGGCGAATAAAAGGGACGTTCCTATAATATGATGTACTAAGTCATTATTTAGAGTAGGTAAGGTTGATACCTGGCCAGAGCCAGGTATCAAACGGGGGAGGGTACATTGTGGTCTAGGATAGGATGGGGCCTATTGGATAATAAACTTAATTAAAAATTTCTAGCTAAAAAATAGGCATAGAAGTTAAATATATAATCAGATAGAATAAATGAGATACTGTTTGTTAACCAAACCTGTATGTCCAGGATTCTATGCGTTGCAGGTGAATTAAAGGAGAAGGTGAATCACTCAACCTGGGGGCATATCGCACTTGGAGGGTGAGACACACTGACACTGCCAAATGATCACAGAGTTAAGGAGAAGAACTGTTGCTAATAAAGCTCGGGGGTCAACTCCTTAATGAAAAATTCCTGACCCCGTCCTTTCATCACTGTGAACGTTCATAGAAGTGAAAGTGTTGCTTGAGCTCTGGCTGATGATGTGTTCTCTGGGAGAGGATGTGGTTTTACAGGACTGCTTCAGGTCCTGAGCTGTCTGATTAGGATACGATGGGGATGTTACCATCACAGTACTGCCAGAGCCACCACCAGTTCCAACGGACCAGGGATTCAGCCGGCCTCCTCCACCACTTCAAGACCAAATCCCACACCACCACCTAAGCTCTCCAATCCGGTACAGGTAATAAATGTGAAAGACATCTCAGATAGTGAACAATTGGGGACTGAAACTGGTTATGAGGAAAGGGAGAATATGTGGTTGGCCTACAAAACAATAAATAGAAAGGACTGTGTCGCATGTGGACATGCCAGACCTATTCTGGGTGCTCACCCATTTGCCCTAAGTAATGGAGAAGGTTGGATGTGTATATTGGAAAGTTTAAGCCAAATTCAACCCTGTGTAAAACTGAGTCTTGTGTTCCCAGAAGTTCCTCCCCAGAAGGTACCGTGGGGAGTTAAGGCATATGGGGGATATTACAGCTGTATCACTGGTACAGGTAGGGATATAGACTATGGGAGGCTCCCTACTTCTGCCTGCATCACTAATGCCACTATTAACTAGGGGTGTTGCTGATGTATGGTGGATGTGTGGACCTGCCAGGCGATTGACCCCATTTTGAAAGGAAATTGTCGTTGCACATGTGCTTTGGCCAGTCTGATAACACCATTGCCTATTATTGAGGTTACAGCTAATCAACTTCTGGGAGCTGCACATGACACAGAGGCTCGGAACCAACCCAGGAGACGGCAGAGCCGAGACGCTACTTGGTCCGAGGGTACAGATAACATCCACACCAACCTCTTGGGGGTCCTAATAGGGGTCCCCCCACGAATTCCAGGCATTAAACAGAAATGATGGTCTGTGGCATCTGATGCCCACCATTCTTGGTCCAGCTATTGTTGATACTAAACAAAATGCCTGGATCAATTATATCTACTATAATCAACAATGATTTGTCAACTACACCCACACTGCACTTAGGGGGATGGCTGAACAATTGGATGCCACCTCTCGAACTGCTAGACAGAATAGGCTAGCACTAGACATGATACTGGCCAACCAGGGAGGTGTATGTAAAATGATTGGAGAACAGTGTTGCACGTTTGTCCCTAACAATACTAGTCCGGATGGGAGCATGTCAAAAGCTCTGAGTGGGTTGGCGAGGTTATCAGTGGAGATGAAGGGTCTTGCAGGTGTGGAGGAGAGTGGACTGTTCCCCTGGCTGGGTGGTTGTTTTGGTAAGTACACTGCAATGATGATTACTGGATTTCTGACACTAGTTGTTGTTTTTCATTTTTGTGTTGCCTGTATCATACCTTGTTTGAAGAAATCTGTTACAGATGTGGCAAGGGCCTATGGTATGATGCCGTTGCTTGATGCTCCAGTTGGAGAGGCTGATACGAAAACAAGCTTCCGCAGGAGAGTGGGCCTGACAGAGGAGGACCTTTGGTTTGCTGTAGTTGATGTTGTTGAATGAATAAAAAGTGATGTTTGTCCTCCCTGTTGTGAAGGTTTGAAGTTCCCGGGTGGCGACGAGCCCACCTGGTACAGGTTGTATAGAGGGATGGACCTGAGGGTTTAACATATTCTCGTTTTTTGGGTTACTAATGTGTGGTTGGCCACTCCAGGTGTAGTTATTGGAGTGGTCTCCTTTTTGGTCCTTGCTCATTTACGACTCAACTTACATTGATGCTATTGGTGTCCCTAGGGGGTGCCAGATGAATATAAACTGGTGGACTAAGTGACAGCTGGGTTTGAATCTTCTGTCTGTTGGTGGTGTACAGTTAATAAAAAATGTGGACAGAATTAACTACATTCATTTTAATGTCCAGAAACTGGGCAATTGGACTCAACAAGGCTTCGAGGCGGTCCATGGACAATTGGCAGCTACGTCCCTGATGGCATTTCAAAATAGAATCGCGGTTGATATGTTATTGGCTGAACGGGGGGGGGGGTCTGTGCAATGTTTGGTGAGCAGTGTTGTACTTTCATTCCCAATAACACAGCTACGGATGGGAGTCTGACTGTAGCATTAGAGGGACCTCGTGCCCTTAATGGTAAGAGGAAACAGCATTCTGGAGTGGACACTTCTATGTGAGACTCATGGATGGATGCCTTTAGTAAATATAAGACGCTGGTTTCCTCTATCCTAGTATCTATTTCCGTTTTTGCAGACATTCTTGTACTTTGTGTATGCTGTTGCATTCCATGTGCGCGGACGCTTGCTAGCCGTGTTATCACTGCTGCCATAGACCCTAATCAGGAAAGGGCCCAAATGTTCCCATTGCTTGATGATGGGGAAGCTGGACCTGTCTATCTATTTGAGGACTAAGAAACTTTTATGTCACGTCTCTTGTGAGACGTGAAGAGGGGGAATTACAAAATTTGTCCTCTGACAAATTTTATCCCATAGCTTTGTCTTTTTTACTTATATGTCATGTCTCTTGTGAGATGTGAAGAGGGGGAATCAAAATTTGTCTTCTGACAAAGTTTAACTAGTTTATTCACGTCTATAAAACGTGAAGAGGGGGATTTGTAAGAAATTGTATAAGACACTGGAAACTTGTAATAACAACTTCTCAACATAAGCTATCTTTTATACAAAATGCACACACCCCCTCTTTCTCTTGGACATATGCTGGTCTCATTAGACATGACAACCATCGACACACACAACTCCCCTCCCCCATGACAACCACAGACACACACAACTCAAGGTTGGAGCACAAGACAAAGGACTGTGGGAAGAGCCAATGGAATGTCGACATCAGGCCCGGACAGGACAACCCACGACCCAGATCAACCAATCGGAAGGCCAGACTACAAGATCAACCTACTTTGCTAGTTGCCTATATAATCTGTATGTACTGTTTAGAACGTTCTCTTCTCCGACGATTCCATAAGAATCAGACAGAAAGGGGCCGTGCTGCACGCTTTGCCTGATATCTTTACACTTGAATAAAACGGCCTTATTATACAAATATCCACCTCGTCCTATGTCTCCACTTGATCTCCTGTCTCCAGTAAACGTTTTATCAACAGTAGTCAACACGGAGGCAGCAGCGCCAGTTTGTCTGATATTATTGTGTTGCCTACGCAGCATCTGGGTGCTCATTATATACTAAAAACAGCCCTACATCCACACTATAGATAAATAACTTAGCAATATTTAATGACGTTATGCAGCAATATTGATCTGTTCATCTTTTAATTCAGGAAGATGGACAAGCAACACTGATGGAGTGAGAGGTGGAAATGCATTATACCAGAGGTAGGTAGACTACAGGTAGGGATTAGGATGCAGACAGAGCAACACTGATGGAGTGAGAGGTGGAAATGCATTATACCAGAGGTAGGTAGACTACAGGTAGGGATTAGGATGCAGACAGAGCAACACTGATGGAGTGAGAGGTGGAAATGCATTATACCAGAGGTAGGTAGACTACAGGTAGGGATTAGGATGCAGACAGAGCAACACTGATGGAGTGAGAGGTAGAAATGCATTATACCAGAGGTAGGTAGACTACAGGTAGGGATTAGGATTCAGGCAGAGGATGATGATGTAGACCTATAGGTAAGAAGTTCATTTTGGGCTCGCTACAGAAGGCTATATCAAACCACTGATACAGTACTGGACTACTAGTGGGTGTGGCGTACAGCAGGTCAGCCACCAGGGGGAGACTCGTCGAGGCCTGGTGACAGACAGAGTATACATCACGAGCCGATGGCTCCATCTGCTGGACGTGCCAGGTCTCGACGGGCTCTCCGGCCAGGACTAATTGTGGCTGACTGGGAGTTGGTGAGTAATCAGGGGCTGGTTGCTCACCAGCTGTGCAAGGCCCATAAAGCTGCCAGAAGGGCAGCACACAGAGAGAGTGGGGGAGGAAAGGACTCCCGTATAGTTGGGGACGGTTGCAGAGGTATGAGGCGGGAGTTCAGTTTTTGTGCTGGACAGGATACAGCAAGACCCGGAGCGTAGAAGACGGTATCCCGGAGAGGGTCTCATGGGGGAGACCTATCTTTATCTTTTTGATTTATTATTTAAATAAACACCCTTGATATCGAGCTAATCCTACTCTGTTCGTGTCTGATCTGGGTAAACGTCTTGACCAAAGTCCCTGGTCTACCACAGGGGGAAAATGGTTTTCCAAAAAGTAAAAAAATCGAATTACATTCATGTATTTTTCTCGGGGCGCCGCAGCACCCTCATAACGCCTACTTCCCTCAGCTATGCTCTGTCCCCTCCCCTCCTATCTCTCTCCTCTGCCCTCCCCACCCCCTACTTCCCTCGGCTATGCTCTGTCCCCTCCCCTCCTATCTCTCTGCTCTGCCCTCCCCACCCCCTACTTCCCTCAGCTATGCTCTGTCCCCTCCCCTCCTATCTCTCTCCTCTGCCCTCCCCACCCCCTACTTCCCTCAGCTATGCTCTGTCCCCTCCCCTCCTATCTCTCTCCTCTGCCATCCCCACCCCCTACTTCCCTCGGCTACGCTCTGTCCCCTCCCCTCCTATCTCTCTCCTCTGCCCTCCCCACCCCCTACTTCCCTCGGCTATGTTCTGTCCCCTCCCCTCCTATCTCTCTCCTCTGCCCTCCCCACCCCCTACTTCCCCCGGCTATGCTCTGTCCCCTCCCCTCCTATCTCTCTCCTCTGCCCTCCCCACCCCCTACTTCCCTCGGCTATGCTCTGTCCCCTCCCCTCCTATCTCTCGTTCTCTCTCTCTTCCTGCCATGTAGCATCAGGCCTGTTGAGCTTGACTCAGGTCACAGACCTCTGGCATCGACACTCCCCCCTTCTCCTGCTCTAACATTAGACCAATATTAAATAAATACATCAAATATACTCTTTCATTTACATAGAGACAGATACAATCAATCATCGACACACTGAATATACAACAGTCAGATGCAGGACACCATCACAACTTAACTGACATTAGTGCCTGTCCCCAGATGGACAGTTAGGCTACAGTAAAGTACATTTACAGGTGATCACATCATTGTCCTGCTTTGAGACACATTTTTACTGTCTGCTTCCAGTTGTATGTTATTTTACTAGCCCTGCAAATGGTAACATATCTTACAATATCAAATCATATCTCAGTAACTGTCACAAGTGTATATCAACTATAACAGCCTCCTACCTGTGCTCCACAACAGGATGGTCAGTACCACTGCAGGTATCATATCTGTCTCTAACTGGGGCTCCGCTGAGCGAAACAAGTACTACTGTCATGAAGAGTCGACTGAAGTAGTGAGAAATACTGCTAGGCTTATATGACTTCTATGCTCATTACTTCCTGACTTCTATGATGTGACACACTTAAGATAAGATCAGTTAAACACACCTACCTACAGGAAACACTGACAGTAGAAAAACTCCACAGGAAACTGTGTTTCACATAGTGTGTCCTATAATATCACCTCTAACTTTCTACTGCTTGAGTTCATCTCTTATAAGGGAATACTGGACATCTTGAATAGGGTCTGGATGCCTTATATTGAAAACAGTACAACAAAAGGAGTCTGTATTGAAAAGATGTCCACTTCATGTTTTCAACAGCTGCTTGGTTGTTCAGTCCTGTCCTGGGGGTCTGATGTCCTGTGGGTTGTCACTCTGGCCTTGACCTAATATACCTGAAACCAATAATGAATGTTTCACTAAGACCCTAAAGCTGAGTGGGATGTGTTGGGTTGGGGCTCTGCAGGGCAGTGGACACATAGGGACAGGACAGGGAGACCCAACTATATTGTGTGGATGTTAAAGAGCTCTGCAGTACTACTAGGTCATATGAGATGAATTATATGGAGGATGTAGTGTAGTGTATATTGTGTGGATGTTAAAGAGCTCTGCAGTACTACTAGGTCATATGAGATTAATTATATGGAGGATGTAATGTAGTGTATATTTTGTGGATGTTAAAGAGCTCTACAGTACTACTAGGTCATATGAGATGAATTGTGATGTTTCTGTGTTAATGTATGTTTAGGTGTTTCCAATCCTTTCCCTTGGGATGAATACGTAATCAAAAAGTAGGAATGAAATTGTGTTGGAGAGAGAGTTGAGTTATGTACCAGACTGGTGGGGTCAGGGAGAGAGTTGAGTTATGTACTAGACTGGTGGGGGTCGGGGAGAGAGTTGAGTTATGTACTAGACTGGTGGGGGTCAAGGAGAGAGTTGAGTTATGTACTAGACTGGTGGGGGTCGGGGAGAGAGTTGAGTTATGTACTAGACTGGTGGGGGTCGGGGAGAGAGTTGAGTTATGTACTAGACTGGTGGGGGTCAGGGAGAGAGTTGAGTTATGTACTAGACTGGTGGGGGTCAGGGAGAGAGTTGAGTTATGTACTAGAATGGTGGGGGTCGGGGAGAGAGTTGAGTTATGTACTAGACTGGTGGGGGTCAGGTAGAGAGTTGAGTTATGTACTAGACTGGTGGGGGTCGATGAGAGAGTTGGGTTATGTACTAGACTGGTGGGGGTCGATGAGAGAATTGAGTTGTGTACTAGGCTGGTGGGGGTCAGGGAAAGAGTTGAGTTATGTACTAAACTGGTGGGAGTGAGAGAGAGAGTTGAGTTATGTGCTACACTGGTGGGGGTCAAGGAGAGAGTTGAGTTATGTACTAGACTGGTGGGGGTCAGGCAGATAGTTGAGTAATATACTAGACTGGTGGTGGTCAGAAAGAGAGTTGAGTTATGTACTAGACTGGTGGGGGTCAGGAAGAGAGTTGAGTTATGTACTAGACTGGTGGGGGTCAGAGAGACAGTTGATTTTTGTGCTAGAATGGTGGGGGTCAGGGAGAGAGATGAGTTATGTACTAGACTGTTGGGGGTCGGTGAGAGAGTTGAGTTATATACTAGACTGGTGGGGGTCAGGGAGAGAGTTGAGTTATGTACTAGACTGGTGGGGGTCAGAGAGAGAGTTGAGTTATGTACTAGACTGGTGGGGGTCGGTGAGAGAGTTGAGTTATATTCAAGACTGATGGGGGTCAAGGAGAGAGTTGAGTTATGTACTAGACTGGTGGGGGTTGGGGAGAGGGTTGAGTTATGTACTAGACTTGTGGGGGTCAGGGAGAGAGTTGAGTTATGTACTAGACTGGTGGGGGTCAGGGAGAGAGTTGAGTTATGTACTAGACTGGTGGGGGTCAGGTAGAGAGTTGAGTTATGTACTAGACTGGTTGGGGTCAGAGAGAGAATTGAGTTATGTTCAAGACTGATGGGGGTCAGGGAGAGAGTTGAGTTATGTACTAGACTGGTGGGGGTCAGGGAGAGAGTTGAGTTATGTACTAGACTGGTGGGGGTCAGGGAGAGAGTTGAGTTATGTACTAAAATGGTGGGGGTCGGGGAGAGAGTTGAGTTATGTACTAGACTGGTGGGGGTCAGGTAGAGAGTTGAGTTATGTACTAGACTGGTGGGGGTCGATGAGAGAGTTGGGTTATGTACTAGACTGGTGGGGGTCGATGAGAGAATTGAGTTGTGTACTAGGCTGGTGGGGGTCAGGGAGAGAGTTGAGTTATGTACTAGACTGGTGGGGGTCGGGGAGAGAGTTGAGTTATGTACTAGACTGGTGGGAGTGAGAGAGAGAGTTGAGTTATGTGCTAGACTGGTGGGGGTCAAGGAGAGAGTTGAGTTATGTACTAGACTGGTGGGGGTCAGGCAGATAGTTGAGTAATATACTAGACTGGTGGTGGTCAGAAAGAGAGTTGAGTTATGTACTAGACTGGTGGGGGTCAGGAAGAGAGTTGAGTTATGTACTAGACTGGTGGGGGTCAGAGAGAGAGTTGATTTTTGTGCTAGAATGGTGGGGGTCAGGGAGAGAGATGAGTTATGTACTAGACTGGTGGGGGTCGGTGAGAGAGTTGAGTTATATACTAGACTGGTGGGGGTCAGGGAGAGAGTTGAGTTATGTACTAGACTGGTGGGGGTCAGAGAGAGAGTTGAGTTATGTACTAGACTGGTGGGGGTCGGTGAGAGAGTTGAGTTATGTTCAAGACTGATGGGGGTCAAGGAGAGAGTTGAGTTATGTACTAGACTGGTGGGGTTTGGGGAGAGGGTTGAGTCATGTACTAGACTGGTGGGGTCAGGGAGAGAGTTGAGTTATGAGCTAGACTGGTGGGGGTCAGGGAGAGAGTTGAGTTATGTACTAGACTGGTGGGGGTCAGGGAGAGAGTTGAGTTATGTACTAGACTGGTGGGGGTCAGGGAGAGAGTTGAGTTATGAGCTAGACTGGTGGGGGTCAGGGAGAGAGTTGAGTTATGTACTAGACTGGTGGGGGTCAGGGAGAGAGTTGAGTTATGTACAAGACTGGTGAGGGTCAGGGAGAGAGTTGACTTATGTACTAGACTGGTGAGGGTCAGGGAGAGAGTTGAGTTATGTGCTAGACTGGTGGGGGTCAGGGAGAGAGTTGAGTTATGTACTAAAATGGTGGGGGTCAGGGAGAGAGTTGAGTTATGTACTAGACTGGTTGGGGTCAGAGAGAGAATTGAGTTATGTACTAGACTGGTGGGGGTCGGTGAGAGAGTTGAGTTATGTTCAAGACTGATGGGGGTCAGGGAGAGAGTTGAGTTATGTACTAGACGGGTTGGGGTCGGTGAGAGAGTTGAGTTATGTACTAGACTGGTGGGGGTCAGGGAGAGAGTTGAGTTATGTACTAGACTGGTGGGGGTCAGGTAGAGAGTTGAGTTATGTACTAGACTGCTGGGGGTCGGGGAGAGAGTTGAGTTATGTACTAGACTGGTGGGAGTGAGAGAGAGAGTTGAGTTATGTGCTAGACTGGTGGGGGTCAAGGAGAAAGTTGAGTTATGTACTAGACTGGTGGGGGTCAGGCAGATAGTTGAGTAATATACTAGACTGGTGGTGGTCAGAAAGAGAGTTGAGTTATGTACTAGACTGGTGGGGGTCAGGCAGATAGTTGAGTAATATACTAGACTGGTGGTGGTCAGAAAGAGAGTTGAGTTATGTACTAGACTGGTGGGGGTCAGGAAGAGAGTTGAGTTATGTACTAGACTGGTGGGGGTCAGAGAGAGAGTTGATTTTTGTGCTAGAATGGTGGGGGTCGGTGAGAGAGTTGAGTTATATACTAGACTGGTGGGGGTCAGGGAGAGAGTTGAGTTATGTACTAGACTGGTGGGGGTCAGAGAGAGAGTTGAGTTATGTACTAGACTGGTGGGGCTTGGGGAGAGGGTTGAGTTATGTACTAGACTGGTGGGGGTCAGGGAGAGAGTTGAGTCATGTACTAGACTGGTGGGGTCAGGGAGAGAGTTGAGTTATGAGCTAGACTGGTGGGGGTCAGGGAGAGAGTTGAGTTATGTACTAGACTGGTGGGGGTCAGGGAGAGATTTGAGTTATGTACTAGACTGGTGGGGGTCAGGGAGAGAGTTGAGTTATGAGCTAGACTGGTGGGGGTCAGGGAGAGATTTTAGTTATGTACTAGACTGGTGGGGGTCAGGGAGAGAGTTGAGTTATGTACAAGACTGGTGAGGGTCAGGGAGAGAGTTGAGTTATGTACTAGACTGGTGAGGGTCAGGGAGAGAGTTGAGTTATGTGCTAGACTGGTGGGGGTCAGGGAGAGAGTTGAGTTATGTGCTAGACTGGTGGGGGTCAGGGAGAGAATTGAGTTATGTACTAGACTGGTGGGGGTCGGTGAGTGAGTTGAGTTATGTTCAAGACTAATGGGGGTCAGGGAGAGAGTTGAGTTATGTACTAGACGGGTTGGCGTCGGTGAGAGAGTTGAGTAATGTTCAAGACTGATGGGGTCGGGGAGAGAGTTACTAGACTGGTGGGGGTCGGTGAGATAGTTAAGTTATGTACTAGACTGGTGGGGGTCAGGGAGAGAGTTGAGTTATGTACTAGACTGGTGGGGGTCAGGGAGAGAGTTGAGTTATATACTAGACTGGTGGGGATGATTGACAGAATGTAGTTATGTACTAGACTGGTGGGGATGATGGACAGAATGTAGTTATGTACTAGACTGGTGGGGATGATGGACAGAATGTAGTTATGTACTAGACTGGTGGGGATGATGGACAGAATGTAGTTATGTACTAGACTGGTGGGGATGATGGACTGAATGTAGTTATGTACTAGACTGGTGGGGATGATGGACAGAATGTAGTTATGTACTAGACTGGTGGGGATGATGGACAGAATGTAGTTATGTACTAGACTGGTAGGGATGATGGACAGAATGTAGTTATGTACTAGACTGGTGGGGATGATGGACAGAATGTAGTTATGTACTAGACTGGTAGGGATGATGGACAGAATGTAGTTATGTACTAGACTGGTGGGGATGATGGACAGAATGTAGTTATATACTAGACTGGTGGGGGTCAGGCAGATAGTTCAGTTATATACTAGACTGGTGGGGGTCAGGGAGAGAGTTGAGTTATGTACTAGACTGGTAGGGATGATGGACAGAATGTAGTTATGTACTAGACTGGTGGGGATGATGGACAGAATGTAGTTATGTACTAGACGGGTTGGGGTCGGTGAGAGAGTTGAGTAATGTTCAAGACTGATGGGGTCGGGGAGAGAGTTACTAGACTGGTGGGGGTCGGTGAGATAGTTAAGTTATGTACTAGACTGGTGGGGGTCAGGGAGAGAGTTGAGTTATGTACTAGACTGGTGGGGGTCAGGGAGAGAGTTGAGTTATATACTAGACTGGTGGGGATGATTGACAGAATGTAGTTATGTACTAGACTGGTGGGGATGATGGACAGAATGTAGTTATGTTCTAGACTGGTGGGGATGATGGACAGAATGTAGTTATGTACTAGACTGGTGGGGATGATGGACAGAATGTAGTTATGTACTAGACTGGTGGGGATGATGGACAGAATGTAGTTATGTACTAGACTGGTGGGGATGATGGACAGAATGTAGTTATGTACTAGACTGGTGGGGATGATGGACAGAATGTAGTTATGTACTAGACTGGTGGGGATGATGGACAGAATGTAGTTATGTACTAGACTGGTGGGGATGATGGACAGAATGTAGTTATGTACTAGACTGGTGGGGATGATGGACAGAATGTAGTTATGTACTAGACTGGTAGGGATGATGGACAGAATGTAGTTATGTACTAGACTGGTGGGGATGATGGACAGAATGTAGTTATGTACTAGACAGGTGGGGATGATGGACAGAATGTAGTTATGTTCTAGACTGGTGGGGATGATGGACAGAATGTAGTTATGTTCTAGACTGGTGGGGATGATGGACAGAATGTAGTTATGTACTAGACTGGTGGGGATGATGGACAGAATGTAGTTATGTACTAGACTGCTGGGGATGATGGACAGAATGTAGTTATGTACTAGACTGGTGGGGATGATGGACAGAATGTAGTTATGTACTAGACTGGTGGGGATGATGGACAGAATGTAGTTATGTTCTAGACTGGTGGGGGTGATGGACAGAATGTAGTTATGTACTAGACTGGTGGGGATGATGGACAGAATGTAGTTATGTACTAGACTGGTGGGGATGATGGACAGAATGTAGTTATGTACTAGACTGGTAGGGATGATGGACAGAATGTAGTTATGTACTAGACTGGTGGGGATGATGGACAGAATGTAGTTATGTACTAGACTGGTGGGGATGATGGACAGAATGTAGTTATGTACTAGACTGGTGGGGATGATGGACAGAATGTAGTTATGTACTAGACTGGTGGGGATGATGGACAGAATGTAGTTATGTACTAGACTGGTGGGGATGATGGACAGAATGTAGTTATGTACTAGACTGGTGGGGATGATGGACAGAATGTAGTTATGTACTAGACTGGTGGGGATGATGGACAGAATGTAGTTATGTACTAGACTGGTGGGGATGATGGACAGAATGTAGTTATGTACTAGACTGGTGGGGATGATGGACAGAATGTAGTTGTGTACTAGACTGGTGGGGATGATGGACAGAATGTAGTTATGTACTAGACTGGTGGGGATGATGGACAGAATGTAGTTATGTACTAGACTGGTAGGGATGATGGACAGAATGTAGTTATGTACTAGACTGGTGGGGATGATGGACAGAATGTAGTTATGTACTAGACTGGTGGGGATGATGGACAGAATGTAGTTATGTACTAGACTGGTGGGGATGATGGACAGAATGTAGTTATGTACTAGACTGGTGGGGATGATGGACTGAATGTAGTTATGTACTAGACTGGTGGGGATGATGGACTGAATGTAGTTATGTACTAGACTGGTGGGGATGATGGACAGAATGTAGTTATGTACTAGACTGGTGGGGATGATGGACAGAATGTAGTTATGTACTAGACTGGTGGGGATGATGGACAGAATGTAGTTATATACTAGACTGGTGGGGATGATGGACAGAATGTAGTTATGTACTAGACTGGTGGGGATGATGGACAGAATGTAGTTATGTACTAGACTGGTGGGGATGATGGACAGAATGTAGTTATGTACTAGACTGGTGGGGATGATGGACAGAATGTAGTTATGTACTAGACTGGTGGGGATGATGGACAGAATGTAGTTATGTACTAGACTGGTGGGGATGATGGACAGAATGTAGTTATGTACTAGACTGGTAGGGATGATGGACAGAATGTAGTTATGTACTAGACTGGTGGGGATGATGGACAGAATGTAGTTATGTACTAGACTGGTAGGGATGATGGACAGAATGTAGTTATGTACTAGACTGGTGGGGATGATGGACAGAATGTAGTTATGTACTAGACTGGTGGGGATGATGGACAGAATGTAGTTATGTACTAGACTGGTGGGGATGATGGACAGAATGTAGTTATGTACTAGACTGTTGGGGATGATGGACAGAATGTAGTTATGTACTAGACTGGTGGGGATGATGGACAGAATGTAGTTATGTACTAGACTGGTGGGGATGATGGACAGAATGTAGTTATGTTCTAGACTGGTGGGGGTGATGGACAGAATGTAGTTATGTACTAGACTGGTGGGGATGATGGACAGAATGTAGTTATGTACTAGACTGGTGGGGATGATGGACAGAATGTAGTTATGTACTAGACTGGTAGGGATGATGGACAGAATGTAGTTATGTACTAGACTGGTGGGGATGATGGACAGAATGTAGTTATGTACTAGACTGGTGGGGATGATGGACAGAATGTAGTTATGTACTAGACTGGTGGGGATGATGGACAGAATGTAGTTATGTACTAGACGGGTGGGGATGATGGACAGAATGTAGTTATGTACTAGACTGGTGGGGATGATGGACAGAATGTAGTTATGTACTAGACTGGTGGGGATGATGGACAGAATGTAGTTATGTACTAGACTGGTGGGGATGATGGACAGAATGTAGTTATGTACTAGACTGGTGGGGATGATGGACAGAATGTAGTTATGTACTAGACTGGTGGGGATGATGGACAGAATGTAGTTGTGTACTAGACTGGTGGGGATGATGGACAGAATGTAGTTATGTACTAGACTGGTGGGGATGATGGACAGAATGTAGTTATGTACTAGACTGGTAGGGATGATGGACAGAATGTAGTTATGTACTAGACTGGTGGGGATGATGGACAGAATGTAGTTATGTACTAGACTGGTGGGGATGATGGACAGAATGTAGTTATGTACTAGACTGGTGGGGATGATGGACAGAATGTAGTTATGTACTAGACTGGTGGGGATGATGGACTGAATGTAGTTATGTACTAGACTGGTGGGGATGATGGACTGAATGTAGTTATGTACTAGACTGGTGGGGATGATGGACAGAATGTAGTTATGTACTAGACTGGTGGGGATGATGGACAGAATGTAGTTATGTACTAGACTGGTGGGGATGATGGACAGAATGTAGTTATATACTAGACTGGTGGGGATGATGGACAGAATGTAGTTATGTACTAGACTGGTGGGGATGATGGACAGAATGTAGTTATGTACTAGACTGGTGGGGATGATGGACAGAATGTAGTTATGTACTAGACTGGTGGGGATGATGGACAGAATGTAGTTATGTACTAGACTGGTGGGGATGATGGACAGAATGTAGTTATGTACTAGACTGGTGGGGATGATGGACAGAATGTAGTTATGTACTAGACTGGTAGGGATGATGGACAGAATGTAGTTATGTACTAGACTGGTGGGGATGATGGACAGAATGTAGTTATGTACTAGACTGGTAGGGATGATGGACAGAATGTAGTTATGTACTAGACTGGTGGGGATGATGGACAGAATGTAGTTATGTACTAGACTGGTGGGGATGATGGACAGAATGTAGTTATGTACTAGACTGGTGGGGATGATGGACAGAATGTAGTTATGTACTAGACTGGTAGGGATGATGGACAGAATGTAGTTATGTACTAGACTGGTGGGGATGATGGACAGAATGTAGTTATGTACTAGACTGGTAGGGATGATGGACAGAATGTAGTTATGTACTAGACTGGTGGGGGTTGGGACAGAATGTAGTTATGTACTAGACTGGTGTGGATGATGGACAGAATGTAGTTATGTACTAGACTGGTGGGGATGATGGACAGAATGTAGTTATGTACTAGACTGGTGGGGGTCGGGGAGAGAGGACATAAGAGTGGAACATACTGCTAGGCAATATGACTTTAATCTCATTTGTTCCTTACTTCAATGATGAAAGATAAACTTCTCAGCATCTTATCTTTGATCAGTGGTTGAACCCAGCTACCAACAGCAAACTCATCTGTTTTGAAAACCCCCACAGGAAACTGCTCACAGGGCAGCAACGTTTCACATAGCGTCTGCTATACTATCAACTCTAACTTTCTACTGCTTGAGTTCACCTTTTATAAAGGTGTACTGGACATCTTGAATAGGGTCTGGATGCCTTATATTGAAAACAGTACAACAAAAGGAGTCTGTATTGAAAAGATGCCCACTTCATGTTTTCAATAGCTGCTGGGTTGTTCAGTCCTGTCCTGGGGGTCTGCTGTCCTGTGGGTTGTCACTCTGGCTATGACCTAATATACCTGAAACCAATAATGAATGTTTCACTAAGACCCTAAAGCTGAGTGGGATGTGTTGGGTTGGGGCTCTGCAGGGCAGTGGACACATAGGGACAGAACAGGGAGACCCAGCTATATTGTGTGGATGTTAAAGAGCTCTACAGTACTACTAGGTCATATGAGATGAATTATATGGAGGATGTAGTGTAGTGTATATTGTGTGGATGTTAAAGAGCTCTGCAGTACTACTAGGTCATATGAGATGAATTATATGGAGGATGTAATGTAGTGTATATTGTGTGGATGTTAAAGAGCTCTGCAGTACTACTAGGTCATATGAGATGAATTATATGGAGGATGTAATGTAGTGTATATTGTGTGGATGTTAAAGAGCTCTGCAGTACTACTAGGTCATATGAGATGAATTATATGGAGGGTGTAATGTAGTGTATATTGTGTGGATGTTAAAGAGCTCTGCAGTACTACTAGGTCATATGAGATGAATTATATGGAGGATGTAGTGTAGTGTATATTGTGTGGATGTTAAAGAGCTCTGCAGTACTACTAGGTCATATGAGATGAATTATATGGAGGATGTAATGTAGTGTATATTGTGTGGATGTTAAAGAGCTCTGCAGTACTACTAGGTCATATGAGATGAATTATATGGAGGATGTAATGTAGTGTATATTGTGTGGATGTTAAAGAGCTCTGCAGTACTACTAGGTCATATGAGATGAATTATATGGAGGATGTAATGTAGTGTATATTGTGTGGATGTTAAAGAGCTCTGCAGTACTACTAGGTCATATGAGATGAATTATATGGAGGATGTAATGTAGTGTATATTTTGTGGATGTTAAAGAGCTCTACAGTTCTACTAGGTCATATGAGATGAATTATATGGAGGATGTAATGTAGTGTATATTGTGTGGATGTTAAAGAGCTCTACAGTACTATTAGGTCATATGAGATGAATTGTGATGTTTCTGTGTTAATGTACGTTTAGGTGTTTCCAATCCTTTCCCTTGGGATGAATACGTAATCAAAAAGTAGGAATGAAATTGTGTTGGAGAGAGAGTTGAGTTATGTACTAGACTGGTGGGGGTCGATGAGAGAATTGAGTTATGTACTAGACTGGTGGGGGTCGATGAGAGAATTGAGTTGTGTACTAGACTGGTGGGGGTCGGGGAGAGAATTGAGTTGTGTACTAGACTGGTGGGTGTCGGGGAGAGAATTGAGTTATTGACTAGACTGGTAGGGGTTGGAGGAAGAGTTGAGTTGTGTACAAGACTGGATGGGGTCGGGGAGAGAGTTGAATTATGTACTAGACTGGATGAGGTCAGGGAGAGAGTTGAATTATGTACTAGACTGGTGGTGTCAGATTAAGAGTTCAGTTAAGTACTAGACTGGATGGGGTCGGGGAGAGAGATTAGTTATATACTGGTCTGGTGGGGGTCGGGGAGAGAGTTGAGTTATGTACTAGACAGGCAGGGCCCGGGGAGAGAGTTGAGTAATATGCTAGAATGGTGGGGGTCAGGGAGAGAGTTGAGTTATGTACTAGACTGGTGGGGGTCAGGGAGGGAGTTGAGTTATGTACTAGACTGGTGGGGGTCGGGGAGAGAGTTGAGTTATGTACTAGACTGGTGGGGGTCGGGGAGAGAGTTGAGTTATGTACTAGACTGGTGGGGGTCAGGGAGGGAGTTGAGTTATGTACTAGACTGGTGGGGGTCGGGGAGAGAGTTGAGTTATGTACTAGACTGGTGGGGGTCGGGGAGAGAGTTGAGTTATGTACTAGACTGGTGGGGGTCAGGGAGGGAGTTGAGTTATGTACTAGACTGGTGGGGGTCAGGGAGGGAGTTGAGTTATGTACTAGACTGGTGGGGGTCGGGAGAGAATTGAGTTATGTACTAGACTGGTGGGGGTCAGGGAGAGAGTTGAGTTATGTACTAGACTGGTGGGGGTCAGGGTGAGAGATGAGTAGTATACTAGACTGGTGGGGGTCAGGGAGAGAGTTGAGTTATGTAGTAGACTGGTGGGGGTCAGGGAGAGAGTTGAGTTATGTAGTAGACTGGTGGGGGTCGGGGAGAGAGTTGAGTTATGTACTAGACTGGTGGGGGTCGGGGAGAGAGTTGAGTTATGAACTAGACTGGTGGGGGTCGGGAGAGAGTTGAGTTATGTAGTAGACTGGTGGGGGTCGGGGAGAGAGTTGAGATATGTACTAGACTGGTGGGGGTCGGGGAGAGAGTTGAGTTATGAACTAGACTGGTGGGGGTCGGGAGAGAGTTGAGTTATGTACTAGACTGGTGGGGGTCGGGGAGAGAGTTGAGTTATGTAGTAGACTGGTGGGGGTCGGGGAGAGAGTTGAGTTATGTACTAGACTGGTGGGGGTCGGGGAGAGAGTTGAGTTATGAACTAGACTGGTGGGGGTCGGGAGAGAGTTGAGTTATGTACTAGACTGGTGGGGGTCGGGGAGAGAGTTGAGTTATGAACTAGACTGGTGGGGGTCGTGGATAGAATTGAGTTATGTACTAGACTGGTGGGGGTTAGGGAGAGAGTTGAGTTATGTGCTAGACTGGTGGGGGTCGGGGAGAGAGTTGAGTTATGTACTAGACTGGTGGGGGTCGGGGAGAGAGTTGAGTTATGTACGAGACTGGTGGGGGTTAGGGAGAGAGTTGAGTTATGTGCTAGACTGGTGGGGGTCTGGGAGAGAATTGAGTTGTGTACTAGACTGGAGGGGGTCAGGGATATAGTTGAGTTGGGTACAAGACTGGTGAGGGTCAGGAGGGATATGAGTTATGTACTAGACTGGTGGGGGTCGGGGAGAGAGTTGAGTTATGAACTAGACTGGTGGGGGTCGGGGAGAGAGTTGAGTTATGTACTAGACTGGTGGGGGTTGGGGAGAGAGTTGAGTTATGTACGAGACTGGTGGGGGTTAGGGAGAGAGTTGAGTTATGTGCTAGACTGGTGGGGGTCTGGGAGAGAATTGAGTTGTGTACTAGACTGGAGGGGGTCAGGGATATAGTTGAGTTGGGTACTAGACTGGTGTGGGTCGGGGAGATAATTTAATTCTGTTCTAGACTAGTGGGGGTCGGAGAGAGAGTTGAGTTATGTACTAGAATGGTGGTGGTCAGGGAGAGAGTTGAGTTATGTACTAGACTGGTGAGGGTCAGGGAGAGAGTTGAGTTATGTACTAGACTGGTGAGGGTCAGGAGGGATATGAGTTATGTACTAGACTGGTGGGGGTCAGGAGGGATCTGAGTTATGTACTAGACTGGTGGGGGTCAGGAGGGATATGAGTTATGTACTAGACTGGTGAGGGTCAGGAGGGATATGAGTTATGTACTAGACTGGTGGGGGTCAGGAGGGATCTGAGTTATGTACTAGACTGGTGAGGGTCAGGAGGGATATGAGTTATGTACTAGACTGGTGGGGGTCAGGGAGGGATCTGAGTTATGTACTAGACTGGTGGGGATGATGGACAGAATGTAGTTATGTACTAGACTGGTGGGGGTCAGGGAGAGAGTTGAGTTATGTACTAGACTGGTGGGGGTCAGGAGGGATCTGAGTTATGTACTAGACTGGTGGGGATGATGGACAGAATGTAGTTATGTACTAGACTGGTGGGGATGATGGACAGAATGTAGTTATGTACTAGACTGGTGGGGATGATGGACAGAATGTAGTTATGTACTAGACTGGTGGGGGTCGGGGAGAGAGGACATAAGAGTGGAACATACTGCTAGGCAATATGACTTTAATCTCATTTGTTCCTTACTTCAATGATGAAAGATAAACTTCTCAGCATCTTATCTTTGATCAGTGGTTGAACCCAGCTACCAACAGCAAACTCATCTGTTTTGAAAACCCCCACAGGAAACTGCTCACATGGCAGCAACGTTTCACATAGCGTCTGCTATACTATCAACTCTAACTTTCTACTGCTGGAGTTCACCTTTTATAAAGGTGTACTGGACATCTTGAATAGGGTCTGGATGCCTTATATTGAAAAGAGTACCACACACAGAGTCTGTATTGAAAAGATGCCCACATCATGTTTTCAATAGCTGCTGGGTTGTTCAGTCCTGTCCTGGGGGTCTGCTGTCCTGTGGGTTGTCACTCTGGCCTTAACCTAATAAGTAAGAACTATCTCTCTCCTATCTCTCTCTCTCTCCCTCCTCCCCTGTCTCCTCCTCAGTCTGTCAGTGAGTAAGAACTATCTCTCTCTCCTATCTCTCTCTCTCTCCCTCCTCCCATGTCTCCTCCTCAATCTGTCAGTGAGTAAGAACTATCTCTCTCTCCTATCTCTCTCTCTCTCCCTCCTCCCCTGTCTCCTCCTCAATCTGTCAGTGAGTAAGAACTATCTCTCTCTCCTATCTCTCTCTCTCTCCCTCCTCCCCTGTCTCCTCCTCAGTCTGTCAGTGAGTAAGAACTATCTCTCTCTTCGATCTCTCTCTCTCCCTCCTCCCCTGTCTCCTCCTCAGTCTGTCAGTGAGTAAGAACTATCTCTCTCCTATCTCTCTCTCTCTCTCTCTCCCTCCTCCCCTGTCTCCTCCTCAGTCTGTCAGTGAGTAAGAACTATCTCTCTCCTATCTCTCTCTCTCTCCCTCCTCCCCTGTCTCCTCCTCAGTCTGTCAGTGAGTAAGAACTATCTCTCTCTCCTATCTCTCTCTCTCTCCCTCCTCCCCTGTCTCCTCCTCAGTCTGTTAGTGAGTAAGAACTATCTCTCCCTCCTATCTCTCTCTCTCTCCCTCCTCCCCTGTCTCCTCCTCAGTCTGTCAGTGAGTAAGAACTATCTCTCTCTCCTATCTCTCTCTCTCTCCCTCCTCCCCTGTCTCCTCCTCAGTCTGTCAGTGAGTAAGAACTATCTCTCTCTCCTATCTCTCTCTCTCTCCCTCCTCTCTTGTCTCCTCCTCAGTCTGTCAGTGAGTAAGAACTATCTCTCTCTCCTATCTCTCTCTCTCTCTCTCCCTCCTCCCCTGTCTCCTCCTCAGTCTGTCAGTGAGTAAGAACTATCTCTCTCCTATCTCTCTCTCTCTCTCTCCCTCCTCCCCTGTCTCCTCCTCAGTCTGTCAGTGAGTAAGAACTATCTCTCTCTTCGATCTCTCTCTCTCTCCCTCCTCCCCTGTCTCCTCCTCAGGCTGTCAGTGAGTAAGAACTATCTCTCTCTCCCAGCCTTGTGGTTGATTAAAGACCCCCCCCCCCCCCCCCCCATCCACAAAAGGGGACATATTTGCGTATGTTGTGGTCTTGTGAATTCTGGCTGAATTCTGGTAAAGAGGATGCTCTTTAATCTCAGCATGTCTACAGATTCTCTTTTCTCTCTGTATTTGTTGTCTTGGAAATGTTGATACCGGAGACTGTTATCAGAAGAAACTGTGTAACCAAGCATTTATAGAGGCTGAGAAATGCATTATAGTTCATAGGAAGGTTGGTTATCCTCCAACAATGTCACAATGGACGGCAGAAATGTCTCGTTGTGTATCACTAGATTTGATTTACTGGTCAACGTTCATGAGGTCAGGATGCCTTATATGGAAAACTGTAGGACAAAAGGAGTCTGTATAAAAAACATGACCACTTCATGTTTTCAACAGCTGTTGGGTTGTTCAGTCCTGGTGGTCTGCTGTCCTGTGGGTTGTCACTCTGGCCTTGACCTAACACACCTGAAACCAACAATGAATGTTTCACTAAGACCCTAAAGCTGAGTGGGATGTGTTGGGTTGGGGTGGTGGAGGACGGGCCGACCTAGCTACACCTTACAGTATATACAAAAGTATGTGGACACCCCTTCAAATTAGTGGATTTGGCTATTTCAGCCACACCCGTTCCTGACCTGTGAAAAAAATCGAGCACACCGCCATGCAATCTCCATAGACAAACATTGGCAGTACAATGGCCTTACTGAAGAACTCAGTGACAATCAACATGTCACCATCATAGTAGGCTACCTTTCCAACAAGTCAGTTCATCAAATTTCTACCCTGCTGGAGCTGCCCCGGTCAACTGTAAGTGCTGTTATTGTGAAGTGGAAACATCTAGGAGCAGCAGTGGCTTAGCCTCGAAGTGGTAGCTCACACAAGCTCACAGAACGGGACCGCGAGTGCTGAAGTTTGTCGCGTGTAAAAATCATCTGTCCTCGGTTGCAACACTCACTTCCGAGTTCCAAACTTCCTCTGGAAGCAACTTCTGCACAAGAACTGTTGGTCTGGAGCTTCATGAAATGGGTTTCTACGGCCGAGCAGCAGCACACAAGCCTAAGATCAACATGTGCAATGCCAAGCGTCTGCTGGAGTGGAAACCCTTTCTCTGGAGTGATGAATCACGTTTCCCCATCTGGCAGTCAGAACCACAAACCTGGGTTTGGCAGATGCCAGGAGAACGCTACCTGCCCCAAAGCATAGTGCCAACTGTAAAGTTTGGTGGAGGAGGAATAATGGTCTGGGGTTGTTTTTAATGGATTGTGTTAGGCCCCTTAGTTTCATTGAAGGGAAATCTAATCGCTACAGCATACAATGACATTCTAGACTATTCTGTGCTTCCAACTTTGTGGCAACAGTTTGGGGAAGGCCCTTTCCTGTTTCAGCATGACAATGCCCCTGTACACAAAGTGAGGTCCATACAGAAATAGTTTGTTGAGATTGATGTGGAAGAACTTTACTGGCCTGCACAGAGCCCTGACCTAAACCCTATTGAATACCTTTAGGGATGAATTGAAACGCCGACTGTGAGCCAGGCCTAATCGCCCAACCTCACTAATACTGTTGTGGCTGAATGGAAGCAAGTCCCCGCAGCAATGTTCCAACATCTAGTGGAAACCTTCCCAGAAGACTGGAGGCTGTTATAGCAACACAGGGGGACCAACTCCATATTAATACCCATGATTTTGGAATGAGATGTTAGATGAGCAGGTGTCCACATACTTTAGGTCATGTAGTGTACATTTCCCTTCCATGCAAATGTGTAACTCTCTTTGCAGATGAGATTAAATCTAATTTAATTTTAAAAAACAATTTTTTTAAATCACTAATTTCAGAGGTCAGGGTCAAGCTGAGCCGGACCAAGAGTGGAAAAGGTTACTGGTTATGATGACATCACTGGTGAGAAGTCAGTTATGACAAGATATTCAGTTGGCTGCATGTTATTCTGTCAGCCCCATCTCTGTTGACATCTCACTTTCTCTCCCCTCCTTCTAGCTCTCCCTATCTCTGTTGACATCTCTCTTTCTCTCCACGCCTTCTAGCTCTCCCTATCTCTGTTGACATCTCTCTTTCTCTCCTCGCCTTCTCTCTCTCTCTCCTTCCTCTCTCTCTGTTCCTCTCTCTCTCTTCCTGACAGATAGCATCAGACCTGTTGACTTGGGTAACAGACCTCTAGCATCTACACCCCCCTTCTCCTACTGTAACATCAGACCTGTTGACTTGGGTAACAGACCTCTAGCATCTACACCCCCCCTTCTCCTACTGTAACATCAGACCTGTTGACTTGGGTAACAGACCTCTATCATCTACACCCCCCCTTCTCCTACTGTAACATCAGACCTGTTGACTTGGGTAACAGACCTCTAGCATCTACACCCCCCTTCTCCTACTGTAACATCAGACCTCTAGCATCTACACCCCCCTTCTCCTACTGTAACATCAGACCTGTTGACTTGGGTAACAGACCTCTAGCATCTACACCCCCCCTTCTCCTACTCTAACATCAGACCTGTTGACTTGGGTAACAGACCTCTATCATCTACACCCCCCCTTCTCCAACTCTAACATCAGACCAATATAATATATAATATGTCAAGTATTAGTAGTTCCATAAAACAGTACTTGTTATTGGGTTATAGAATAGTGTTTATGGACACATGAATTTCTCCATGTGGGATAATAAAGTTGACTAATATTGAACTGCTATAATCACTGTAGATTTATACTCTACCTACCTGGTGGACGGACGCTTTGAGCCTGGAGATCTGAGGAGAAAGAGAGAGACAGAGGAGAAAGAGAGAGACAGAGGAGAAAGAGAAAGAAAGAGACAGAGAGATAGAGAGAAAGGGAGGAGTCAGAGGAAGAGAGAGGCAGAGATTAAATCAACATAACATGACCTTTCATGATGTGATGGGGAAGATAGGCTTATCGTTGGTATGGTGCAACAACACCCATGTGTAAACACATTCCCCATCTCTCCTCCACCCTCCTCTCTCCTCCACCCTCCTCTCTCCTCCTCTCTCCTCCACCCTCCTCTCTCCTCCACCCTCCTCTCTCCCCTACCCTTCTCTCCTCCGCAAATCTCTCTATCCCCTCCCCTCCCATCCTCTCTACTCTACCCTTCTCTCCTACCCTCCACTCTCCCCTTCCTTCCTTTCTCCCCTCCTCTCTCCTCTACCGTTCTCTCGTATCTACCCTCCTCTCTCCTCTACCCTTCCCTCTCTCCCACCCTCCTCTCTCCTCTACCCTTCCCTCTCTCCTACCCTCCTCTCTCCTCTACCCTTCCCTCTCTCCTCTACCCTTCCCTCTCTCCTACCCTGCTCTCCCCAACCCTCTTTTCTCCTTCTCAAATCTCTCTCCCCTCCCCTTCTCTCTCACCTATCTTGCTCTATGCCCTCCTTTCCCATCTCCCCTCCCTTTCTCTCTCCCCTCCCTTTCTCTCTCCCCAACCCTCCTCTCTCCCTACCCTCTCTCTTTCTCCTCCTCCTCAAATCTCTCTCCCCACCCCTTCTCTCTCTTCTCATCTCTCTCTCTCAATTCAATTCAATTCAATTCAAGGGGCTTTATTGGCATGGGAAACATGTGTTAACATTGCCAAAGCAAGTGAGGTAGATATTATACAAAAGTGAAATAAACAATACAAATTAACAGTAAACATTACACATACAGAAGTTTCAAAACAATAAAGACATTACAAATGTTATATTATATATATACAGTGTTGTAACAATGTACAAATGGTTAAAGTACACAAGTTAAAATAAATAAGCATAAATATGGGTTGTATTTACAATGGTGTTTGTTCTTCACTGGTTGCCCTTTTCTTGTGGCAACAGGTCACAAATCTTGCTGCTGTGATGGCACACTGTGGAATTTCTCCCAGTAGATATGGGAGTTTATCAAAATTGGATTTGTTTTCAAATTCTTTGTGGATCTGTGTAATCTGAGGGAAATATGTCTCTCTAATATGGTCATACATTGGGCAGGAGGTTAGGAAGTGCAGCTCAGTTTCCACCTCATTTTGTGGGCAGTGTGCACATAGCCTGTCTTCTCTTGAGAGCCATGTCTGCCTACGGCGGCCTTTCTCAATAGCAAGGCTATGCTCACTGAGTCTGTACATAGTCAAAGCTTTCCTTAAGTTTGGGTCAGTCACAGTGGTCAGGTATTCTGCCACTGTGTACTCTCTGTTTAGGGCCAAATAGCATTCTAGTTTGCTCTGTTTTTTTGTTAATTCTTTCCAATGTGTCAAGTAATTATCTTTTTGTTTTCTCATGATTTGGTTGGGTCTAATTGTGCTGTTGTCCTGGGGCTCTGTGGGGTGTGTTTGTGTTTGTGAACAGAGCCCTAGGACCAGCTTGCTTAGGGGACTCTTCTCCAGGTTCATCTCTCTGTAGGTGATGGCTTTGTTATGGAAGGTTTGGGAATCGCTTCCTTTTAGGTGGTTGTAGAATTTAACGGCTCTTTTCTGGATTTTGATAATTAGTGGGTATCGGCCTAATTCTGCTCTGCATGCATTATTTGGTGTTCTACGTTGTACACGGAGGATATTTTTGCAGAATTCTGCATGCAGAGTCTCAATTTGGTGTTTGTCCCATTTTGTGAAATCTTGGTTGGTGAGCGGACCCCAGACCTCACAACCATAAAGGGCAATGGGCTCTATGACTGATTCAAGTATTTTTAGCCAGATCCTAATTGGTATGTTGAAATTTATGTTCCTTTTGATGGCATAGAAGGCCCTTCTTGCCTTGTCTCTCAGATCGTTCACAGCTTTGTGGAAGTTACCTGTGGTGCTGATGTTTAGGCCGAGGTATGTATAGTTTTTTGTGTGCTCTAGGGCAACGATGTCTAGATGGAATTTGTGGTCCTGGTGACTGGACCTTTTTTGGAACACCATTATTTTGGTCTTACTGAGATTTACTGTCAGGGCCCAGGTCTGACAGAATCTGTGCAGAAGATCTAGGTGCTGCTGTAGGCCCTCCTTGGTTGGTGACAGAAGCACCAGATCATCAGCAAACAGTAGACATTTGACTTCGGATTCTAGTAGGGTGAGACCGGGTGCTGCAGACTGTTCTAGTGCCCGCGCCAATTCGTTGATATATATGTTGAAGAGGGTGGGGCTTAAGCTGCATCCCTGTCTCACCCCACGACCCTGTGTGAAGAAATGTCTGTGTTTTTTGCCAATTTTAACCGCACACTTGTTGTTTGTGTACATGGATTTTATAATGTCGTATGTTTTACCCCCAACACCACTTTCCATCAATTTGTATAGCAGACCCTCATGCCAAATTGAGTCGAAGGCTTTTTTGAAATCAACAAAGCATGAGAAGACTTTGCCTTTGTTTTGGTTTGTTTGGTTGTCAATTAGGGTGTGTAGGGTGAATACATGGTCTGTTGTACGGTAATTTGGTAAAAAGCCAATTTGACATTTGCTCAGTACATTGTTTTCATTGAGGAAATGTACGAGTCTGCTGTTAATGATAATGCAGAGGATTTTCCCAAGGTTACTGTTGACGCATATTCCACGGTAGTTATTGGGGTCAAATTTGTCTCCACTTTTGTGGATTGGGGTGATCAGTCCTTGGTTCCAAATATTGGGGAAGATGCCAGAGCTAAGGACGATGTTAAAGAGTTTTAGTATAGCCAATTGGAATTTGTTGTCTGTATATTTGATCATTTCATTAAGGATACCATCAACACCACAGGCCTTTTTGGGTTGGAGGGTTTTTATTTTGTCCTGTAACTCATTCAAGGTAATTGGAGAATCCAGTGGGTTCTGGTAGTCTTTAATAGTTGATTCTAGGATTTGTATTTGATCATGTATATGTTTTTGCTCTTTATTCTTTGTTATAGAGCCAAAAAGATTGGAGAAGTGGTTTACCCATACATCTCCATTTTGGATAGATAATTCTTCGTGTTGTTGTTTGTTTAGTGTCTTCCAATTTTCCCAGAATTGGTTAGAGTCTATGGAGTCTTCAATTACATTGAGCTGATTTCTGACATGCTGTTCCTTCTTTTTCCGTAGTGTATTTCTGTATTGTTTTAGTGATTCACCATAGTGAAGGCGTAGACTCAGGTTTTCCGGGTCTCTATGTTTTTGGTTGGACAGGTTTCTCAATTTATTTCTTAGATTTTTGCATTCTTTATCAAACCATTTGTCATTCTTGTTCATTTTCTTCGGTTTTCTATTTGAGATTTTTAGATTTGATAGGGAAGATTAGAGGTCAAATATACTGTTAAGATTTTCTACTGCCAAGTTTACACCTTCACTATTGCAGTGGAACATTTTACCCAGGAAGTTGTCTAAAAGGGATTGAATTTGCTGTTGCCTAATTGTTTTTTGGTAGGTTTCCAAACTGCATTCCTTCCATCTATAGCATTTCTTAATGTTACTCAGTTCCTTTGGCTTTGATGCCTCATGATTGAGTATTGCTCTGTTCAAGTAGACTGTGATTTTGCTGTGGTCTGATAGGGGTGTCAGTGGGCTGACTGTGAACGCTCTGAGAGACTCTGGGTTGAGGTCAGTGATAAAGTAGTCTACAGTGCTACTGCCAAGAGATGAGCTATAGGTGAACCTACCATAGGAGTCCCCTCGAAGCCTACCATTGACTATGTACATACCCAGCGTGCGACAGAGCTGCAGGAGTTGTGACCCGTTTTTGTTGGTTATGTTGTCATAGTTGTGCCTAGGGGGGCATATGGGGGAGGGAATGCTGTCACCTGCAGGCAGGTGTTTGTCCCCTTGTGTGCTGAGGGTGTCAGGTTCTTGTCCAGTTCTGGCATTTAGGTCGCCACAGACTAATACATGTCCCTGGGCCTGGAAATGATTGATTTCCCCCTCCAGGATGGAGAAGCTGTCTTTATTAAAGTATGGGGATTCTAGTGGGGGGATATAGGTAGCACACAGGAGGACATTTTTCTCTGTTAAGATCATTTCCTTTTGAATTTCTAGCCAAATGTAAAATGTTCCTGTTTTGATTAATTTAATGGAGTGAGTTAGGTCTGCTCTATACCAAATTAGCATTCCCCCTGAGTCCCTTCCCTGTTTCACACCTGGTAGTTTGGTGGATGGGACTACCAGCTCTCTGTAACCTAGAGGGCAACCAGTGGGTCCGTCTCCGCTATACCATGTTTCTTGCAGGATGACAATGTCTGCATTACCGATTTCTTTGGTGAAGTCCGGGTTCCTGCTCTTTAGGCCAAAGGCAGATGACCTCAGGCCTTGGATATTCCAGGATGATATAGTGAAGGCTTTTTGTTCCATAAAGTGTCCAATGTTGTTGGCCGTGTGGTTTGGCCTCAGGCCAGTAAGTGTGAGCAGAGCCTGCTGAGCATCTGGTACATGCCGTTGGCTTGGGCGAGTGTAAGAGTGGGGGTTGGGCCTGTTTGCCCGCTCACTACCTGGGCGTATGTGTGACTTCCATGTTGATGCCCTCTTTGCGGGGGTGGGGTGCATGGGGTGGGCAGGAGTGGCATAGGTCTGATCTGAGGGGGCCTAAATGGGGTGTGGGCATGGTTGATGTGGGGGGGTGTTGATTGGTTGGGGTGGGGGTGTGGATGTGTCTGGGGGTGCTGTGGTCTGGATGTAAGTCCTCTTGGCGTGGGTCCTCTATGTGTAGGTCCACGGGGGGGTCCTGCAGGTCTTGGAGGGTGTCTCGCTGGTCTGGGTGGGGTGTCTATTGATCTGTTGCTCCTGTGTGAAGTGTTGGGGCTGCGTTTGAGAGCGATGTCCTTTAGAGTCCGGGCAAAGGTGGGCACTGCTGCCTTATAGAGGTGGACCTGGTCATAGAGGCTGTTCAAGTCCAGGGTGGAGTGGTGGGCCAGGAAAACATTTGGTTTTGAGGCACAGTCACGGGAAATGCTTGCGTTTACCCGCTGTATTGTAGCAGGGTGGAAGTCTTTTCGTGGTAGCAGGGTGGAGATAACCACTTGTGCATTGGGGAAAGTAGAAGAAGCTTTTTCAATCACTCCCTTCAGTGCTGTGGCCACCCTTTCCTGCTGTGCTCTCAGGTCGTTTGTGCCTGTGTGTATTATTATGTGGCTAGGTGAGCCTAGTTTGTCCTCAGACAGAAGGTCTAGGGCGCACTGGGTGTTTGGACACCAGAGTTTAGACACACTGTGTTTGGGAAAAAGTTTTTTTTCTTCTATATATTTCCCATTTGAGTCCATAAGGAGAACAATCTGTGTCTTGTGTTTGTTCTCAGTGGGTGTGGGGGGGTTGTCAGGAGGGCTATCAGGGTGGCTGACAGGGGGGGTGCTCAGGGGGGGTGAGAGCTGCTGGGCTTGGGGTTTTTCTTTTGTCTGTTCTGCTGTGATGTTGACTCTATGGTCAGGGTCTGGTGTGGACTGTTCTGCTGTGGTGTCGAGACTTTTGTCCGGTGCTGAGGTGGGCTGTTCTGCTGGCGTCTCTGTGGGGATGGCCACCTCCCTAGTGGGTTGTTCTCTGTCACATGCCATCCCCCTCTCCCTCTCCTCCAGCAGTCTGATCCTCTCCTCTAGTGCTTTGTTCTGCTCCTGCTTCTGCTCTTTCTCCTGTTGAAGTTGTCTCTTAACTGTCCAGAGTCCAGATGTGTCTCTCTCCACCTCCAGCTCTCCGGGTCTGGTTAAGGGGTTGTTGTGCTGGACTGTTGTCTGGGTCTGTGCTGACTGGAGTGTAATCACCTGCTGTTCCAGCTCCACCTGCCTTACCTCCAGCTGGGTGAATTTATCCTTCATTTCAATGAGGGAGAAGTGCTCTGTACTGGGAGGTTGACTGTCTGCTGAGGGTTGCTCGTCTGTGGGGTTATATGGTGAAGAGGTCTGGTCTGACCCGCTTGGGGTGGGGGTATCTTTATCAAGGGAGAGCTTCTCCTGCTGGGCTAATTCTTTGATTAGGTGAAAGTCCAGCTGAAACTGTTTGGGGTTGCCCTGTACCAATACTGTTCCAGACTTATATAGATTTATGTTAGCTGACTCAGAGTCCTCGTTGTCAAGTATCCTGAGTTTCCACCCCTCGTTAACCCCCCCTCTCTTAACAGAGGGGTAGTGTGCTAATATAGCACTGTGCCATGCCAGGGGATGGTTTGTGTGGAAGATAAGGTTGCTGATGTTCCCATTTTTGTAATAGTCAGCAAAAAGTGTCTCTTGATTTTCCATAAGGAGCTTCATTTTGTGCTCTTTTCTTGCCTTATCATTCTTTACACTCACAGGGTACTGTATTTTAATTACCTCTGAACAGCAGGAGGGAGCTTCTAAGGCCTCTCCATTTGGTTGGGGTAGACTATTCGACTCTCCTGCCATTGTTGGGCTAATGGTCTAATTTTACTTTTTTCAAAAGCCTTTCTTCTTTGTTTGCTGCTTGTTTGGTCTCCTATTCAGTCTTGCAGTTTTCTTTAGCTTTTTTTCGATGTACTTTACTCTAAAAACCATGTAAAATTCAATATTTTTAGGAGCTCATATTTTCAGCTGTTGCTGTTAATTTGGAACTCCGGAATCTCTCTCTCTCTCTCTCTCTCTCTCTTTCTCTCTCCCCAACCATCCTCTCTCCCTACCCTCTCTCTTTCTCCTCCTCCTCAAATCTCTCTCCCCACCCCTCCTCTCTCTTCTCATCTCTCTCTCTCTTGCGCATGTTCTCTCTCTCTCTCTCTCTCTCTCTCTCTCTCTCTCTCTCTCTCTTTCTCTCTCTCTTCTTGACGTATAGTGTTGGACCTGTTGATCTTGACTCAGCTCATAGACCTCTATCATCTACACCCCTCCTTCTCCTACTCTAACATAAAACCAATATAATATATACTCTCATTCATTTACATAGAGACAGATACAATCAATTATTGACACACTGAATATACAACAGTCAGATGCATGACACCATCACATCTTAACTGACATTAGTGCCTGTCCCCAGATGGACAGTTAGGCTACAGTAAAGTACATTTACAGGTGATCACATCATTGTCCTGCTTTGAGACACATTTTTACTGTCTGCTTCCAGTTGTATGTTATTTTACTAGCCCTGCAAATGGTAACATATCTTACAATATCAAAACATATCTCAGTAACTGTCACAAGTGTATATCAATATAACAGCCTCCTACCTGTGCTCCACAACAGGGTCATCAGTACCATTGCAGGTATCATATCTGTCTCTAACTGGGGCTCCACTGACATATACAAGTCACTGTCATAAGGTTTGGACTGAAGAGTGGAACATACTGCTCGGCTATATGACTTCTATGTCATAAGTTCGTTAGGTCTTTGATGTGAGATAAACTTCTTAGCAACTTATCTTGGATCAGTGGTTGAACACACTACAGCAAACTGATATGTTAAAAAAACTCCACAGGAAACTGCTGACAGAGCAGCAACGTTTCACATAGTGTGTCCTATAATATCACCTCTAACTTTCTACTGCTTGAGTTCACTTCTTATAGAATATTGGCTTAATGTTCCAGCACCTCAATATAAACAGTACCAGCACCCAAAATGAGTACTGATGAGGTCTCATGTTAGAGCAGGAGAAGGGGGGATGTGGTGTAGAAGCTAGAGGTCTGTTACCCAAGTCAACTCAACAGGCCTGATGCTATATGTCAGGGTCAGGCTGGGCTGGGACAAGAGAGGAAAAGGTTACTGGTTATGATGACATCACTGGTGAGAAGTCAGTGAATAAAAGATGAAGGGGAGAGGAAGGAGGAGAGGAGAGGGGAGAAAAGAGGAGAGAGAGAAGAGGAGGATGGGAGAAAGGGGAGAGGAGAGGAGAGGAGAGGAGAGGAGAGGAGAGGAGAGGAGAGGAGAGGAGGAGAACAGAGGAGAGGAGAGGAGAAAAGAGGAGGTACTGTTTGTCTCCCACCGTTCCACTCAGAGGACTCTACCTTCTGTTATCAAGTGGGCGTTTCCACTATATTTAGTTTACCAGTCATTTCGGTGAAGGGAACAAGTGCACACTTTAGGAGAAAGGAGAGATAATTGGGGCAATGCTTCTTTCTAGTCTACAGTCCTGCGTCTGTGACACCAGATTATCACCTAGTGGCCATAAGAGGAACTGTCCTGTCAGTGTGTTTTTACTGCTGGCTCAAAACAACACATGACCTGCATACATGATATGATTCATGTGTGAGTACTAAAAGCATATGAGTATAGTATATTATAGTATATTTATTATATATGTGGGTCTGATAAGTAAACACTCTTAATGTTTGCTGTTTTATCACACAGAAGAACATTGGACACTATGTAACCAAACACATGTGAAACCTCATGATATGAGTGATAAGAAGTGTTTAAAAAGGTGAGTTCTGAACCCTGTAGACTACTGCACTACTTCTGAAGAAGACCAGAGTCATTTCAGAATGAAGACTGCTATAGTTCTGACGGTGTTGCTGTTCTGTCTGTCTGTCTGGGGCCTGGACTCAGGGAGAGAGTGGAGGGGTGACTAGTAGTTCTGTCTGTCTGTCTGTCAGTCTGTCTGGGGCCTGGACTCAGGGA
Source organism: Salvelinus namaycush (assembly GCF_016432855.1). Classification (NCBI taxonomy): domain Eukaryota; kingdom Metazoa; phylum Chordata; class Actinopteri; order Salmoniformes; family Salmonidae; genus Salvelinus; species Salvelinus namaycush. The sequence goes on from NW_024061257.1 coordinate 113,390, forward strand.
GAGAGTGGAGGGGTGACTAGTAGTTCTGTCTGTCTGTCTGTCTGGGGCCTGGACTCAGGGAGAGAGTGGAGGGGTGACTAGTAGTTCTGTCTGTCTGTCTGGGGCCTGGACTCAGGGAGAGAGTGGAGGGGTGACTAGTAGTTCTGTCTGTCGGTCCGTACGTCCGTCCGTTTAGAGTTGCTGAAATTGAATAGCCAGATTATAATTTATAAACAATAGACAATAGCTCCCTACAATAGCCAGAACCTAGGAAGAAACATAGAGAGGAACCAGGCTATGAGGGGTGGCTAGTCCTCTTCTGGCTGTGCCGGGTGGAGATTATAACAGAACATGGCCAAGATGTTCAAATGTTCATAGATGACCAGCAGGGTCAAATAATATTAATCACAGTGGATGTCGAGGGTGCAACAGGTCAGCACCTCATGAGAAAATGTCAGTTGGCTTTTCGTAGCCGATCATTCAGAGTTTCTCTACCACTCCTGCTGTCTCTAGAGAGTTGAAAACAGCAGGTCTGGGACAGGTAGCACGTCCGGTGAACAGGTCAGGGTTCCATAGCCGCAGGCAGAACAGTTGAAACTGGAGCAGCAGCACGGCCAGATGGACTGGGGACAGCAAGGAGTCATCAGACCAGGTAGTCCTGTGGCATGATCCTAGGGCTCAGGTCCTCCAAGAGAGAGAAAAAAATAGAGAAAGAAAGAGAGAATTAGACAGAGCATACTTAAATTCACACAGGACACCAGATAAGACAGCAAAAATACTCCAGATATAACAGACTGAACCTAGCCCCCCGACACATAAACTACTGCAGCATAAATACTGGAGGCTGAGACAGGAGCGGTCGGGAGACACTGTGGCCCCATCCGACGATACCCCCGTACAGGGCAAAACAGGCAGGATATAACTGCCAATGTTCTGTCTGTCTGTCTGTCTGCAAGCCAGCCAGCCAGCCAGCCAGCCAGACAGACAGCCATCTGCAGTATATACACTATATCACCAAAAGTATGTGGACACCTGCTCGTCAAACATCTCATTCCAAAATCATGGGCATTTGCATGGAGTTGGTCCCCCCGTTGCTGCTATAACAGCCTCCACTCTTCTGGGAAGGCTTTCCACTAGATGTTGAAACATTGCTGCGGGGACTTGCTTCCATTCAGCCACAAGAGCATTAGTGAGGTCGGGCACTGATGTTGGGTGATTAGGCCTGGCTCGCAGTCGGCGTTCCAATTCATCCCAAAGGCATTCGACGTTGTTGAGGTCAGGGCTTTGTGAAGTTCTTCCACACCAATCTCGACTAACCATTCATGTATGGAACTCGATTTGCGTACGGGGCATTGTCATGCTGAAACAGGAAAGGGCCTTCCCCAAACTGTTGCCACAAAGTTGGAAGCACAGATTCCTCTAGAATGTCATTCTATGCTGTAGCATTGAGATTTCCCTTAACTGAAACTAAGGGGCCCAAACCATGAAAAACAACCCCAGACCATTGTTCCTCCTCCACCAAACTTTACAGTTGGCACTATGCATTGGGGCAGGTAGCATTCTCCTGGCATCTGCCAAACCCAGATTAGTCCGTCGGATTGCTAGAAGGTGAAGCATGATTCATCACTCCAGAGAATACCTTTCCACTGCTCCAGAGTCCAATGGCAGCTAGCTTTACACCACTTAAGCCTACACTTGGCATTGCACATGGTGATCTTAGGCTTGTATGCAGCTGCTCGGCCATGGAAACCCATTTCATGAAGCTCCTGACAAACAGTTTCTGGCGCTGATGTTGCTTCCAGAGGCAGTTTGGAACTTGTTAGTGAGTGTTGCAACCAAGTACAGATGATTTTTACACGTTACACGCTTCAGCACTCGGCGGTCCTGTTCTGTGAACATGTGTGGCCCACTACTTCTTGGCTGAGCCGTTGTTGGTCCTAGACGTTTCCACTTCTCAGTAACAGCACTTACAGTTGACCGGGGAAGCTCTAGCAGGTCAGAAACTTGACAAACTGACTTGTTGGAAAGGTGCCATCCTCTGACGGTGCCACGTTGAAAGTTACGGAGATCTTCAGTAAAGCCATTCTACTGCCACTTGTTTGGTTACTACATGATTCCATATGTGTTATTTCATCGTTTCAATGTCTCCACTATTATTCTACAATGTAGACAATAGTTAAAACTGATCCTAGATCTGTACAATGTAGACAATAGTTAAAATAAAGAAAAAACATTGAATTTGTAGGTGTGTCCAAACAATTGACCGGTACTGTATATGCATTGTGGAGGTGAACTGGTCCTAGATCTGTGCAAAGGCATAACATCTACAGCAGGAACAACTGTCTGTGTTAGAGAACATATAAAACGAACTGATCCTAGATCTGTACAAAGGCATAACATCTACAGCAGGAACAACTGTCGGTGTTAAAAGGCCCAGCTGGATTGAATAGAGCTGTTTAAAATGACGTATTTGAAGGTCAAATGATTTGTTTGTCAGTACAAGACAGGGTCTGTGGAGGCTTGGCCTATTAGTGGTAGATTTTTGGAGGGATCCTTGTCCCTACAGCCAATCAGTGAGCAGCTTCCCTTCCCCTACATCTCAGGCAGTTCTGTTACTCACAACCCTCCCCCTGCTTTCCTCAACAATGGAACAGCTTCCCTTCCCCTACATCTCAGGCAGTTCTGTTACTCACAACACTCCCCCTGCTTTCCTCAACAATGGAGCAGCTTCCCTTCCCCTACATCTCAGGCAGTTCTGTTACTCACAACACTCCCCCTGCTTTCCTCAACAATGGAACAGCTTCCCTTCCCCTACATCTCAGGCAGTTCTGTTACTCACAACACCCCCCCTGCTTTCCTCAACAATGGAACAGCTTCCCTTCCCCTACATCTCAGGCAGTTCTGTTACTCACAACACTCCCCCTGCTTTCCTCAACAATGGAACAGCCCACTGAGCTAAAGCCTTGGCATTACAAATATGTTTTAAAGGAGCGGGACATTTTTTACAATGAGGAAATAATATGTCATGTTTTACACGTACCTCAGCCAGCATTGTGAATGGTGTCTTATGCAGTGACAAAATTAGTTTTACTGATGCAGTAAATCTAATACTTCAGTGTTTTTAGTCATGCATGAATGGTCTGCGGTGATTCCGTGGTTATAAGTTACTGACCTTGGAATACATTTCTGGCCATGCTGGCAGGGTCTGAATCAAACCCAATGTCCACCTGGCACTGACAGGGTCTGAATCAAACCCAAAGTCTACCTGGCACACTGACAGGGTCTGAATCAAACCCAATGACCACCTGGCACACTGACAGGGTCTGAATCAAACCCAATGTCCACCTGGCACACTGACAGGGTCTGAATCAAACCCAATGACCACCTGGCACACTGGCAGGGTCTGAATCAAACCCAATGTCTACCTGGCACACTGACAGGGTCTGAATCAAACCCAATGACCACCTGGCACACTGACAGGGTCTGAATCAAACCCAATGTCCACCTGGCACACTGACAGGGTCTGAATCAAACTCAATGTCCACCTGGCACACTGACAGGGTCTGAATCAAACCCAATGTCCACCTGGAACACTGACAGGGTCTGAATCAAACCCAATGACCACCTGGCACACTGACAGGGTCTGAATCAAACCCAATGACCACCTGGCACACTGACAGGGTCTGAATCAAACCCAATGTCCACCTGACACACTGACAGGGTCTGAATCAAACCCAATGTCCACCTGGCACACTGACAGGGTCTGAATCAAACCCAATGACCACCTGGCACACTGACAGGGTCTGAATCAAACCCAATGTCCACCTGGCACACTGACAGGGTCTGAATCAAACCCAATGACCACCTGGCACACTGACAGGGTCTGAATGTTAAGGGGAGGGACGATTGGTCAAGAGGGTGATGATTATTGTTGTTCTACTGCCTGATTGTTAAAAAAGCTTTGTTAAAGAACAAGAAGGCCTGCACACTGTTTACAAAAGCTTTGTTTAATCAGCACAACAGTTTTCAGCTGTGCTATCATTATTGCAAAAGGGTTTTCTAATGATCAATTAGCATTTTAAAATGATAAACTTGGATTAGCTAACACAACATGCCATTGTAACACAAGAGTGATGGTTGCTGATAATGGGCCTCTGTACGCCTATGTAGATATTCCATTAAAAATCAGCCGTTTCCAGCTACAATAGTCATTTACAACATTAACAATGTCTACACTGTATTTCTGATCAATTTGAATTTATTTTATTGGACAACAAATGTGATGTTCTTTCAAAAACAAGGACATTTCTAAGTGACCCCAAACTTTTGAACGGTAGTGTACATCTACATGATGTATTGTTACACCATGTAGGAGCAGTATAGACCTAGTCTGTTCATTATATACATCTACATGATGTATTGTTACACCCTGTAGGAGCAGTATAGACCTAGTCTGTTAATTATATACATCTACATGATGTATTGTTACACCATGTAGGAGCAGTATAGACCTAGTCTGATCATTATATACATCTACATGATGTATTGTTACACCATGTAGGAGCAGTATAGACCTAGTCTGTTCATTATATACATCTACATGATGTATTGTTACACCATGTTGGAGCAGTATAGACCTAGTCTGTTCATTATATACATCTACATGATGTATTGTTACACCATGTAGGAGCAGTATAGACCTAGTCTGTTCATTATATACATCTACATGATGTATTGTTACACCATGTAGGTGCAGTATAGACCTAGTCTGTTCATTATATACATCTACATGTTGTATTGTTACACCATGTAGGAGCAGTATAGACTGACAGTAGCTGGCTACTTATTTAGATTTAGTTTGACTTAATGAAACTGCCTTAAATGTGTTGTAGTAAAAGAAAATGTATTCGCACTAATCAATCAACACATTCCTGTCTTTGTATGTCTCAATATATTAGCATTATTTAATGAAATCCATTTCCTCAACTGCATTTCCCACTCCAGTCAGCAGACGGCGATGTTGCTATCTGCATTTCCCACTCCAGTCAGCAGACGGCGATTTGCGTCGTTCAGGCGATGCTGCTATCGTGACGTATAATGTAGTGGACGGTTCATCAAAAACATCAAGTCAACCACCTCGGTAGCTTGCTAGCCAACGTAGCCGAAAGATTCAAGCTGTTTTTACGCTTTCGGTGTATATTAGCTGCTGTGTTTTAGACACACTTCTATCGTATATACTTGTTAGCCTATTTAATTTAATGTTACGTTATTTTTTATTAGTCAGATATAGTAGCTGGCTGGTTAAATTAGCAGTAGCTTAGTCGCTAATGATAGCTAGCTAGCTAATATCCCCGAACATGAGGTCAGTAAGCTTCTCCCTTCCTGCTAAAGAAGAGGTCTGCTGGACGGAGAACGAAGCTCTGGGGCTGAACATTGTAGTGAAAGAGGAGAAGGAAGAGGAGGATGTCACCGTTAAAAAATGAATTGAGGGCGAGGCTGTTACAGTGAAAGAGGAGGATGAGAAAGAGGATGCCGTTTTTGACGTGAAGAAGGAAGGGCAGATTTCTGTCACATTGAAAGATGAAGAGGTGGAGGTAGGAGATCTGATTTACATCAGTAAGTACCGCCTTAACTTGTGTTTTCACTTTGGGTATTCGGGGTTGGCTCGTCAATACCTCTTCAAGGGAGGGCCCTAGGATGATGACTGATATGTCTAGAATCAGACGACGTAGAGAGCAAGCTACCCCTTGTTTTCTCCGCTCCGTTTTCAAAAAGTGACTTAACATATATATTTGAGAAGGGTCTATCTGGGGGCCACGGCATGTAGTGATTTTAATGTAGTTATGATTTACTACACACAGTGCCCCCCAATAGTGCCATGCGAGAGTTGGGTTGGCTACACCAAAGATGATGGATATACTGACAAGAAGTTTCTGCCCTAACAAGGGGAGTCGTTGTCCACAAAGCAGCACTGTGGGTTGTCTAGCTCCCGCCTATCCTTTCTTTGGATTGGTGGATCTTATTATTATTGTTATCTATTGTTTATATTCTATGAGGGTTGTTGTCGTCAACCGCCTGTATTCAATGGAGAGATATGCTAAACTACTAGCATGAATTTGCATAGCGATCTGGAGACAACTCCTATAGTGTTTTTTTATCAAAGTTGTCGGTATGTCACGTGTCCACATAACAATTTAAGAATTACGACACTTCTGTTAGATCAAGTAAACCTCACGTAGCAAATAAGCCATTCATTTTGTTGTTGACCAAATTCAACACTTTCCACATTGGGTTGATAATTGTTTCCACTAGAGAGACAACCAATTGGGTACAACCTACTGTAACCTACTGACACGACCTAGAGAGAAAACCAATTGGGTACAACCTACTGTAACCTACTGACACGACCTAGAGAGAAAACCAATTGGGTACAACCTACTGTAACCTACTGGCATGACCTAGAGAGAGAACCAATTGGGTACAACCTACTGTAACCTACTGACATGACCTAGAGAGAAAACCAATTGGGTACAACCTACTGTAATTGCATGAGAAAATAATGGTACCTGTCAAAAGTCTCCATGACTCTGCCGTTGTGCTGTAGAATTTGTGAATTTTGTCGCTTGTATAATAAGGGACTATCATTTGTCCCAACATCACAGGCCACAGACTTTGATAAAGACTTCCAAAAGTTTTTCCACAGTTTGAGATCGACTGAGTTTTTTTAAATGGGGTTTCTCCCTGTGCACCTGCCAATGTAAATCCATTGAACAAGACAAGTTACCAGACAGGACATATTGCTGATGCTCTTCCTATTGATAACCCGAATGACAATTATCTTGTGGGTGGTGGTCGTGATGACGGCCTATTCGATGACGTCCATCGGGATTCCCCCCCAAAAAAGAAGACGCTCTGGATTGATCACTGGAGTCAGATGTGAAGGAGGAGGTTGATCATCAGGAGTCAGATGTGAAGGAGGAGGTTGATCATCAGGAGTCAGACGTGAAGGAGGAGGTTGATCACCAGGAGTCAGATGTGAAGGAGGAGGTTGATGGCCACATCAGTGAATTGTACTTTTTGGAGAAAAGTCCTCTGGTCTGATGAAACAAATATAGAACTGTTTGGCCATAATGACCATCGTTATGTTTGGAAGAAAAAGGGAGAGGCTTGCAAGCCAAAGCTCACCATCCCAACTGTGAAGCATGGCGGTGGCAGCATCATGTTTGTGGGGGTGTTTTGCTGCAGGAGGGACTGGTGCACTTCACAAATTAGATGGCATCATGAGGTGGGGAAATTATGTGGATATATTGAAGCAAAATCTCAAGACATCAGTCTGGAAGTTAAAGCTTGGTCGCAAATGGGTCTTCCAAATGGACAATGACCCCAAGCATACTTCCAAAGTTGTGGCAAAATGGCTTAAGGACAACAAAGTCAAGGTATTGGAGTGGCCCTCACAAAGCCCTGACCTCAATCGTATAGAAAAGTTGTGGGCAGAACTGAAAAAGTGAGTGCGAGCACGGAGGCCTACAAACCTGACACAGTTACACCAGCTCTGTCAGGAGGAATGGGCCAAAATGCACCCAACTTATTGTGGGAAGCTTGTGGAAGGCTACCTGACACGTTTGACCCAAGTTAAACTATTTAAAGGCAATGCTACCAAATACTAATTGAGTGTATGTAAACTTCTGACCCACTGGGAATTTGATGACATAAAAGCTGAAATAAATCATTCTCTCTACCATTATTTTGACATTTCACATTCTTAAAATAAAGTGGTGATCCTAACTGACCTAAGACAGGGAATTTTTACTAGGATTAAATGTCAGGAATTGTGATGAGATTAAATGTATTTGGCTAAGGTGTATGTAAACTTTCGACTTCAACTGTAGGTACCGTTACTGTGTTAAAAACAGGCAGTGGTGGGACTGATGTGTGTGGTGTTAAAGGGGAAATCTGAAATTTGTTTCTAAACATTGGAGGAAAAATATAATGACAGCTTTGTTATTGTTTCAACTGCAGATTGGTTGATTGTTGTGTGTTTTTTTTAAAGGGGCAACCTAGGTTTTAAACAGAAACAAAATGGCAGCCCAGAGACCTGAGCTGTGTTGGAATACTCATACTAACTGTACTATTTGTGACGTACATTGAGTTTGTAGTATGCTTATTGGTCGTAGTATGATATAGTTGGTTTAGCCAAAAGTTCCCTGGTAAGCAATCATTTCTAAACTTTATTCACTGTTATGGGGTACTATTTTGGTCTGATGTCATTATGGGGTATTGTGATGTCATTATGGGGTATTGTCTGAAGATAGATCATTTAAAAAGAAATGTCATCCATTTTAGAATAATAGCCAAAGAACATTTTACTGGTTGAAGTCGTTTTTAAATACAAAGTAGTACATTTGACAAAAACATAAACATTATATTAATCAGGACATTCAAATGAACCTTACAATTATAATCCAAAGTAGTGTGAAATGCACTCATAAGCAACCTGTAAATGGAGGCTATATTTGCTGTCAGCCTATGAGAACTCCCCTGAGTTTTCCCCCACGGTGGTGAATTAGTGAATAGACACAGAGCTTAATGTGAGTTTCCTTGAGTAGCACTCCTGATCTTGCACTGATAGTGTGTTGTCATATTCAGAATACATTGTGGAAAAACTACAATCTTTGCTCCCCTTTTTTGCTTCAGGCAGATATACAACATCCATAACTAGTGGTTTCTGCATTATCAGGGAGGTGTTTCTGCAACCAAATTGCATGTGCATCGCCCTTGTCGCAATTTTAGAAAACACAGAAAGGGGCCTATATTGGAGACCAAAAGTCATCTGGCACACTGCTTAGGATTTCAACAACTTTTACTTTTTTCTAGCCTAAAATCATTGATATTACTACTAATGTGAAAAAAAGACTAAATATGACTATTGTTGCTCATTTGACTGTCTTAAGACAATTGTCAAGTAATTTTAACATTCATTACAGATGTCAATTGTTGTACAACATCATGGCTACGCTGTTGGCATCACCTTTTACAGTGGATCTCTGCTGTTGTGGGCCTTTAACCATCTGTCTGACTTGTTGTTCACACAGGAGAGAGACGTGACTATCGTGGATCCTTTGGGGAGCCTCAACGTCATGATGCTAACGAGGCAGAGAAGAGTCCCTCCCGATCAGAACTCCTCAATAAACACCAGCAAAGACCCACATGGAAGAAATCTCACTGCTGCTCTGACTGTGGGAAAGGTTGCAAATCTTCATCAGAACTTAAAATACACCAGCGAGTACACACAGGAGAGAAATCTCACAACTGTTTTGATTGTGGGAAGAGTTACTTAAGATCAGAATCACTAAAAGTACACATGAGAATTCACACAGGAGAGAAATCTCATAGCTGTGATCAATGTCACAAGAGATACTCTGATAAAAGATTTCTGATCAAACATCAGAAAATACATACATGAAGTAGTTGTTTCATGATATCAAGGAAATGTCACAATGTAGAATATTTGAATGATGTCACAATGTAGAATGTTTTAACATTGTAGTAGGAATACAAAGGATTTGAATTTGTTAAAAGTCCATATTGATACAGAAACACTAAACCATGATTTAGATGTATTAAGAACAAGTTGATTGACAAAGTCATGAAAAATGGAATAAACCACATTTTGGCTCTGATAAAAGATATGGCTCTGGGGTCAAAATGATCCATGTCAGAACTATGGTTCAATGTAAATATGAAGTGGGTCTAAAGTTTGTTTTAAATTATCACTCATTAAACACGAATCAATCAACACATGCTTCTCTTTGAACGACTTAATATAATATTACACTTCTATGAAATAAATGAAAATAAACTTTTGGTTCCTCAACTGCGTTGCCCACTCCAGTCAGCAGAAAGAGACACAGCAGAAGTGCCTCTTTTTATATTTGATTTGATTTATATATTTTTTTATTCAAAATGCAGATCTACAATTTACATTGTTACATCATACAAAACAGAACACAGGTATTAACAAGAAAATACTAAAACATACAAAAAATATAAATAATGAACTATTCTAGTGTAGTTGTAATCACTCTGAAAAAATCTATAATGATTCAGGAGGATGTTATTGTTGTTGTTATTCACTAGGATTAATGTTTTAATAAAATAGTTTCATTCAATCAGAATTTTTTTAAATTTTGGTATAGAATTTTGGAATTTTTGTTTGTGTATAAAGTATTTGGCAACAAGAATAAAAAAAAAAATGAACAATCATTTCAATGGTCTTGTTATCATTGCAATAGTAACATATTATATCTTTCATGTCAAAAACATTGGTCGTGTTCATAATGGTAAATAAGTGTTTTTCAAGGTTTTCCCAAAATTCTGACACAAATTTACATTAAAGAACAAGTGGGACAGATTCTCACCTTTTCTTCACAGAAAAAGCAGATATCATCAACAGCCACACATTTGGATATCATAGAATTACATGGATATACAGTATCTTATGTAACATTTTAAAGAGTACTTCCTTAACTTTGTTTGGTATACAATATTTGTAATTCCTTAACCAGGCATTTATCCAGACAATGTCAGGAATAATAAGCATGTTCCAGAAACATTTTCCTCTCGGTGGAAGTTGGTTTTGTGAATGAAGAATTTGTCTTATATTTATTACAACAAGATTTCTCAAGTAAGCCCACGCCTTCCAATCTGAGTTCTGGATAAACTTTGTGATCATTCCCAAAATTAAGATGACATTTCATAAGTGTAGTTAGACCACTGGGAACGGCTTTGATCACAGAAATAAACACTGAAAGGAATTGGAAACTCTTTCATTGTTATAAATTGTTCATATGTGAGAATATTACCCTTGTTGTCAAAAACATCAAGAACAAAGTCATTATTCCTCTCATGCCAGTTGGGGTAGAACAATGACTTATTCCTTACAGTTATGTCTGAATTATTCCACAAAAGAGCTTTATGTGGGGAAAAATTGTGTAGGAAACATATTTTCCAGGCCTTAAAGCTTGTTGGTGAAACCTAGCCAATTTAGCAGGTAATCTTTCAGGAATATAATTACATTTCAGTAAAAATCGAAGACCTCCCAATTTATTAAACACATTATTTGGAATGAAATACCATATTGAGTCAGTATCGAACAAACATTTTTTCAGACAGTTTATCTTGAAAGTGTTATTTATGTCAACAAAATCCAACACTTCTAGACCGCCTTCAGCTCTTTTGTTAGAAAGGACAGATTTTTTTAGTTTGTGAGACTTATTTTTCCAGATGAAGTCAAGAAAGGTCTTATTGATCTCTTTACAAGTAGCTGGATTTACACATAACGATAATGAGGGGTACACAAAGCGAGACAGTCCCTCTGCCTTGGACAGAAGTACTCTCCCAAGTATAAATATTTAACACAGTCCTTTACAGGAATATTTTCTATTTCTTTATCATCAGAGTCAAATAAACATCAGATTTCACATTTAGAAACATTCAGCATTAATCCTGATGCAATAGAAAATGCAGTTATAGCATTAAGGGCGACCTGGTCTTTGTCTCTTAAGAAAAGAGTAGTATCATCAGCCAGTTGGGAAATGTTGATTTCTTTGTTAAAAATGGTTAAGCCATACAAATTTGCATCATTCAGAATATCTAGAGATAGACGTTCCACAACCAAAATGAATAAAAATGGCGAAATTGGGCATCCCTGTCGTACACTTCTGCTGATACTAAATCTTTTGGAAGTATTAAGGTTTAGTAGCACAGAACTATTTATATCTTTGTAAAACATGCGAATTACTTTAATAAAATTTTCACCAAATCCAAAAAGTTTAAGAGACCTATAGAGAAATTAATGTTCAATTGTGTCAAAGGCTTTACAGAAGTCCAGAAATAGGACAACCGGATCTGAGTCAATTGCATCTGAATAATCTATAAGGTCCAAGACTAAACGAATGTTAGAGCTTATGTGACGGCCCTTCATAAATCCTGTTTGAGTCTCATTTATAATGGTATCTATTCCTTTCTTTAATCTTTTGGCATAAACCAGAGCAATCAATTTGTAATCAACATTTAATAAAGTAATTGGTCTCCAATTGTCAATGAGAGAAGGGTCTTTATCAGGCTTCGGAATCAATGAAATAAGGCCCTGTTTCATAGTGGAGACCATTTCCCCATTTTTAATGCAATCTTGAAACATATTGAAAATGGGGTCTTCTAGCAACTCCCAAAACTGTCTATAGAATTCAACTGATAGGCCATCAGGGCCAGGTCCCTTTTTTCATTGAATTCAGAGCCTCTCTAATTTCTCCAATTGACACAGGTGAATCGCAAACTGAGTGGAAATCATCCTCAATTACAGGGACACAATTCTGAATGTGGCAAATGTAGCTTTCACAACCATCTTCCTGAAATTGAGAGCTGTAAAGGTTTTCATAAAAGGAATTGACAAATTATGATATTGTAATGGGATCTTTGCATAAAACATCGTTCATTTTGAGTGCAGTTATAGATTTTCTTTTGTAGTTTCTCTTTTCAAGTGCAAAAAAGTAACTAGTGTTTATTTCCCCCTCTTCAATCCATTTTGCTCTTGACCTTACAAAGGCGCCCTTTGCCAGATCCGTGTAAGTCTGTTCTAATTCTAGTTGTAAAGACCTGAACACAGACTCCTCTTCTTCAGATAGATTATCTTTCTTTAGAAAACTGTCAAGCTTGCTCATCATCTCTTTTTCTCTATGGTTCTTTAATTGCATCAGCTCTTTGGCGCGTTTAATGGCTACAACTCTGACTTTATATTTGAAAAATTCCCATCTACTTCCATGACCCAAGTCTTTTCTTGCAAAAATATCTTTAGCTAATGATTTGATGTTTTCAATGAGATCAGTATCTTTAAGAAGTGTATTGTTTCATTTCCAATACCCTCGAGTGCCTTTTGATTTTTTAGTAGCTTGTAAATTCAGGGAAATCAAGTGATGATCAGAAAAGGGAGCCAACTGATGATCTACATCTATAACAAATTGTAACAAAAAAGGGGAAATTAGGAATAAATCTATTCTAGATTTAGGTGACATAGTTTTGTTGGTCCAGGTATAACCCTTAGCATCCGGATTGAAATAACGCCAGGCATCCTCAACACAGAGATCCTTGCATAATTTAGTGATGATATTGCTATTCTGAAGGCTTTGACTCGTTCTAGGAGGAAAGCGATCAACAGATGCATCAGGTGTTTCATTAAAATCCTCTGAAATAATTAGAAAAGCCTCTGAGTATTTGATGTTTAAATCCTGTACTTTCCTGGTAAATTGGGTAAAAAGGGTCTTATTAGGAGCATGTGAGTTATGTCCGTATACATTACAGATGATGAAAATAGCATTGTCAAGTTTAACAGTTACTATGACCCATCTGCCGTCTTGTGAAGATGTGGATTCTAGAATGTCACCTTTAAACTTGTGAATAAGTGTCAAAACACCAGCAGAGTGATTTGATCCATGACTGAAATAGGCCATATTTCCCCATTGTGATTTCCAACATTTCAAATCACTTTCACCCGAATGAGCTTCCTGAAGAAGGCCAAAATCTGCATTACTGCGTTTACAGTATAAAAATAAAGCTTTCCTTTTTGTAGGATTTCTCAAACCCCTAGCATTCAGACTAACGATATTGAGTGAATTGAAAACGAACTCCTGCATTAAAAAAAGAAAAAAACACAAATTAGATAACAAGTATTAATATGAACAATAAAACAAACGGTGAACCTTGAGAGGATTACTCGACGGAAAACCACTCAGCTGAGGTAGCGGTGGTTAACAGAATAACACATCTATTTACTTCCTTTTCTTTGGCAAGTGTTCATCAGTTGTAGTTCGAACGGTACATGTATTATTGGCAGTACATTAACTGTACTCATGGTAGTACTCACAGTTCCAATTTGGTTCATGTCAACAGAGTTACCCAGTAATCATTCTTCCTTCGATAAACGCGTGTGGGCCCTTGAACCCCGCCTTCTTTCCCTCTTGTCGCGCCTTCTGTATCAGCGGCCACAGTTTCTCTCTGGCAGCCTGATCCTGCGGTATCAGAGCTTCTTTGATGCGGAGTTTCTTCTCGTCCAGAAACTTGTTCCCCTTGGCCATTTTCCATATGATGTCCCTGTAATGGCGCATAGTTAAGCGCAAGATGATATTACGAGGGGGTCCATCAGATCTTCCTTTCCCAAGTCGATGTACCACATCAATCACGTCTCTTAGCCTGTCTTTGATGCATGATGCCACTTTTCCCAGGATATGAATAACTACTTCTCTAATATCCTCTCCCTCTTTTACACCTTGGATTTTCAGATTCCACCTGCGAGAGTACCTTTGAAGTTCAGCTACATTCTCACACAGCTCATTATTATTTTTGGATTGCATTTTCTTCAGCTCATTCTCTAGGAACGTTATCTTTTCCTTGTTCTCGCTCACAATTTTGTGTAGTTGATTGACAGTTTCTGACAAATGATCGATCTTCTTTGATGTTTCTTCTGTAGCCCGCTCTATGAGGGACACTTTGGAGAGCGTGGCGTCTTGTTTAGTAGACAGGGACTGGATTGCAGAGAAAAGTTCCAACATGGAGATGTCGTCTTTTACTTTTTTCACCGGAGGATTTTTACTTGGGGTCTGAGGTAAAGAGGTTGCAAGGATTTCATCCTGGTCAGTTTTGTTCTTTCTCTTGTTAGAGATCGCGGCTTCTTGTGTATCCATGCAGCTCTGGTCCTCGTTGTGGCTAGCTAGCATGTCAGCCGTCTTCTGTGAGACTTGGATATTTCGTCTACTTTTGTCTTTCTGTCGTGTTCTTCCCATTCAACTTGACAAAAACTAACTCTAAACTTATCCCATGTCCATAAAAAAAAGTTATAATATTAATAGCCAATATTTGACTGTTAACCACCTAACCCTCAATATTGCTTTGAAGAGCGCGAAAACACTCCCTCTCACAGCGACGCCATCTTGGCCTTCCGACAGTAACCAGGGTAACCGGGATACCTAGTCATTTTTGCGTCATCATTGCATGCGATCATCATTCTCAAAGCCGCTGTTTACTTCTAAGATCACTTTAGCACCGCCCTAAAAACCCGATTCAAATTCGACACAAACCTTCAAATAGGTATGTAATGACACGTTATATAAACTCTTTATAGTGCTTTATTTACATTTTAGAGGCGATAAGGTGATAAGTTGGACAGATCGAGTGAAAAAAAAGCAATTTCCCACACAACATCTCTCCTTCTCACTATCATGCATTAGTTTCGCTTCCCCACCCGCCATTTAAAAAAAAGACCCGACGGGGCTCATTGCCTGTTTGAATTATGCAGAAACGGCAAGCGTCTAGTTCATGTAATAGATTCTGTTGGAAAGGGGAGAAATTGTGCTTTACAATGGTATTGACATTACAGTTGATCTGGAAGTATTACGTTTTTGGGGCGCTAAAATAAGGGCAATTGTACGGACCAAGGCAATGTACGAGTTTACGTGAGTTTACATTACTGTTGCTCCTATCTAACAGATATATTGTGTCCTACCTAACCATGTATCACTACTGTTGCTCCTATCTAACAGATATATTGTGTCCTACCTAACCATGTATCACTACTGTTGCTCCTATCTAACAGATATCTTGTGTCCTACCTAACCATGTATCACTACTGTTGCTCCTATCTAACAGATATCTTGTGTCCTACCTAACCATGTGTCACTACTGTTGCTCCTATCTAACAGATATCTTGTGTCCTACCTAACCAGTGAACGTGTGGCTGTGACCATCCTGTCAGTGCCTGTCATCACTGTTTGATTTATTTTACTGCAGGTATACTTTTCTGTATTTTTTATTATTTTCTAAACACATCGCATGTACACTATACAATCACTTTGTCGATTCAGTCTGAGAGCAGTGAACATGTGACTGTCCTGTCAATGCCTGTCATCACTGTTTGATATATTTTACTGCAGATAAAAACTGAGTCAACCTGAAGTGTGGGTGTCCGTGTGCCTTTCTTCTGGGGGGCTATGTGAAGTTGGTTACACCAGGTGCCTGTACTACAGAAACACTGCTAATCCAACAATAGTGCTAGGTGCCTGTACTACAGAAACACTGCTAATCCAACAATAGTGCTAGGTGCCTGTACTACAGAAACACTGCTAATCCAACAATAGTGCTAGGTGCCTGTACTACAGAAACACTGCTAATCCAACAATAGTGCTAGGTGCCTGTACTATAGAAACACTGCTAATCCAACAATAGTACTAGGTGCCTGTACTACAGAAACACTGCTAATCCAACAATAGTGCTAGGTGCCTGTACTATAGAAACACTGCTAATCCAACAATAGTGCTAGGTGCCTGTACTACAGAAACACTGCTAATCCAACAATAGTGCTAGGTGCCTGTACTACAGAAACACTGCTAATCCAACAATAGTGCTAGGTGCCTGTACTACAGAAACACTGCTAATCCAACAATAGTGCTAGGTGACTACGCACTTGATTAAAGGGGAACTACTGTCAAAAATCTACATTTCTTATATTTTCCCAAACCTCAAACGTGGTTTCCTGATGTGGTTTAAGCATTGTTTTGGACTTGGAGCATACCATTTTTTGTTTTTCTGTTTAAATAATACTGACTTTGAGAATGAAAATGAGAGACATTCTGAAACCTGTGAATTTCTGACTCAGTTTCTCTGTTTCAGTTGGTCTACTATTATCCTACTGACCAGTACAGCTTGGGTTGGTCTACTATTATCCTACTGAACAGTACAGCTTGGGTTGGTCTACTATTATCCTACTGAACAGTACAGCTTGGGTTGGTCTACTATTATCCTACTGAACAGTACAGCTTGGGTTGGTCTACTATTATCCTACTGAACAGTACAGCTTGGGTTGGTCTACTATTATCCTACTGACCAGTACAGCTTGGGTTGGTCTACTATTATCCTACTGAACAGTACAGCTTGGGTTGGTCTACTATTATCCTACTGAACAGTACAGCTTGGGTTGGTCTACTACTATTATCCTACTGAACAGTACAGCTTGGGTTGGCCTGACTGTGAAAGACCAATATGGGATTCATCATTTTAGGTCATTCAGAGTGTATGTCACTGTTTCTCATGCTTTTCACACAGGGTGCCTTTCCTTCTCTGGGCCGTTTGGAAAATGTTTTACTAAATTAGAGTACTGTGTACCCACTTCTCCAGGCACCACTACACCACTGACCTACACAACAGCTTTCAACATACCAGTATTTAGTTTGGAAACTTTCAAAAGAAATTCTGGTATAAATTATACAATATTAAAATATGTCATTATCAATTTATTTGTTTCTAAAGTGGTTGCAATGCTGTGAAAAACAGTTGTACTGAACTACAGAGGTAAAATAATAGATATTCTCAAAGTTGAGCTTGTCTTTGCAGGGGGACTCTTATTTAGAAGAAAATAATCTGATGTTGTGCTGCCAGCAGAACAGTAATATAGGCTTCTAACCTCAAATATTTGTACGTGTGCTGCGAGGTACAAACTGCAGAGAAATCTATATAGTGAGATCATAAATAGGTTATTTCCACAAGGGGGCGACAAACGCCAGTTAATATTCCAGAATAGAGCACCTTAGAATTTATAGGCTCCCTTTGACAATGGTCAATTTGGAGATCCTCAGGCCTGGGCCAGGGGTGCGTCCCAAAAGTATTTACTGCTTCCTGAAGTGTGCACTCGTTCACTACTCCCCATGAAGTGTAAAAGCATTGGATTGGTGAAGGCGTAGGTTATAGCATGAGTTTCCAACCTAATCAATTCCTGTCAAATCCTGTCCCTGAAGGGAGGTGAGCATGCGCACACTTTGGGAGGAAGGAGAGGTACGTTTCCACAGCCCAGGTATGCTGACGTTTCCCCAGCCCAGGTATGCTGACGTTTCCCCAGCCCAGGTATGCAGACGTTTCCCCAGCCCAGGTATGCAGACGTTTCCCCAGCCCAGCACCACTTCAACAAATACCAATCAATCAATATATCATCAAATCCTTTATGACACAGGTGTCAAACTCATTCCACGGGGGGCCGAGTGTCTGCGGGTTTTCGCTCCTCCCTTGTACTTGATTGATGAATTAACATCACTAATTAGTTAGGAACTCCCCACACCTGGTTGTCTAGGGCTTTATTGAAAGGAAAAACCAAAAACCTGCAGACACTAGGCCCTCCGTGGAATGAGTTTGACACCCCTGCTTTATGATGAGACAATTTTACTTCAGGCGTTTCAGTGGTGGTCTGGAACAAAATCCTGCAAAGCCTGTATCTCTCCAGGGTTGGTGGGTGACTGTATCTCTCCAGGGTTGGTGGGTGACTGTATCTCTCCAGGGTTGGTGGGTGACTGTATCTCTCCAGGGTTGGTGGGTGACTGTATCTCTCCAGGGTTGGTGGGTGACTGTATCTCTCCAGGGTTGCTGGGTGACTGTATCTCTCCAGGGTTGGTGGGTGACTTCTGGACCCTGACCAGACATGGTCACATACACACACACACACACACAGACACACAACAATACATCATAGTCTATGGAGGATAAATAACTACACACCAGGACAACAATACATCATAGTCTATGGAGGATAAATAACTACACACCAGGACAATAATACATCGTAGTCTATGTGGAGGATAAATAACTACACACCAGGACAACAATACATCATAGTCTATGTGGAGGATAAATAACCAAATGGATTTCTCTTCTCTCTTTCTGTTTGTTTGAATTAGCAGGTGTTATTATTAGCCCCTCATCTGTGTGTGAGAGAGACAGACAGACAGACAGAAGAGTCCCCTAAGCAAGCTGGACCTGGTGCTCTGTTCACAAACAGACCCCACAGAGCCCTAGGACAGCAAACATAGACCCAAACAAATCATGAGTTAACAAAAATATAATTACTTGACACATTGGAAAGAATTAACAAAAAAAAGAGCAAACTAGAATGCTATTTATCCCTAAACAGAGAGTACACAGTGGCAGAATACCTGACCACTGTCACTGACCCAAACTTAAGGAAAGCTTTGATTATGTACAGACACAGTGAGTTAGCCTTGCTATTGAGAAAGGCTACCGTTGGCAGACCTCAAATCAAATTGTATTAGTTACGAGCCCCTAACCAACAATGCAGTTTAAAAAAATATGGATAAGAATAATAAATGAAAGTAACAAGTAATTAAAGAGCAGCAGTAAAATAACAATAGCAAGACTACACTGCCATCAGACACACATAACTGCACCACATATCACACTTTCACAAAATGCTTGAAGACATGGCTAAAGGTCAATCAGATTTGTGAACATGGTCCCTAGCTGTGTGTTGCCGCTTTCCATGTCTGTTGTCTGTAACTTGTGAGGTGTGGAAACACTTTGTTGCTTTTATGAATTTTGTCTTGCTGCTTTTTGTTCTATGTTGCTCTGTCTGTATGCTACGTCTTGTTCTATGTTGCTATTGTCTATATTGTAATTGTTTTTAATAACCTGCCCAGGGACTGCGGTTGAAAATTAGCCGGCTGGCTAAAACCGGCACTTTTACTGAAACGTTGATTAATGTGCACTGTCCCTGTAAAAATAAAATAAACTCAAACTCAAACTCAAACTATATACAGGTGGGTACCTGGCTCTCAAGAGAAGACAGGCTATGTGCACACAGCCCATAAAATGAGGTGGAAACTGAGATGCACTTCCTAACCTCCTGCCAAATGTATGACCAGTTAATTCATACTGTATGTTGTAGTCTGTCCAAGAGGGGAATCACACAGACTGATCTCTGTTAATTCATACTGTATGTTGTAGTCTGTCCAAGAGGGGAATCACACAGACTGATCTCAGTTAATTCATACTGTATGTTGTAGTCTGTCCAAGAGGGGAATCACACAAGACTGATCTCATTTAATTCATACTGTATGTTGTAGTCTGTCCAAGAGGGGAATCACACAAGACTGACAGCCTGTAATTTTATTAAAAGTATTCAGTTGATTACATGGCAGTTTAGAGAGCAACATCATGACAATAATCTACATCATAATCAATAATCAATATCATAACATTTATAATCAATAACATCATTATCTATATACTACTAACAACATTTTAACAATAATCTACATCATAATCAATATCATAACATTTATAATCAATAACATCATTATCTATATACTACTAACAACATCATAACAATAATCTACATCATAATCAATATCATAACATTTATAATCAATTCAATTATTATCTCTAATAAAATCAATAACATCATGAGAGGTAAACAACAACAAACCCCTTTATCAATTTCTTTTCCAAAATACCAATGAACAGATGATTATAATAATACATGGACTAATAATGGAGACACTTCAAGATAAAGAATCTAAGAGACACTAAATAAGATAAAGAATCTAAGAGACACTAAATAAGATAACGAATCTAAGAGACACTAAATAAGATAACGAATCTAAGAGACACTAAATAAGATAACGAATCTAAGAGACACTAAATAAGATAACGAATCTAAGAGACACTAAATAAGATAACGAATCTAAGAGACACTAAATAAGATAACGAATCTAAGAGACACTAAATAAGATAAAGAATCTAAGAGACACTAAACAAGATAAAGAATCTAAGATCCACTAAACAAGATAAAGAATCTAAGATCCACTAAATAAGATAAAGAATCTGAGAGACACTAAATAAGATAAAGACAAAAGTAAAAGCAATACATTCTGGAACACTAAACAGACGTAATTGAGCTACTCACTTAAAATAATCATAACCCCATGTTACCAAAACTCCACATTACCCAAAACACCACATTACCCAAAACACCACGTTACCCAAAACACCATGTTTCCAAAACCCCATGTTACCAAAACCCCATGTTACCCAAACCCCATGTTACCCAAACCCCATGTTACCCCAAACCCCATGTTACCCCAAACCCTCATGTTACCCAGAACCCCATGTTACCCAAAACCCCATATTACCCAAACCCCATGTTACCCAAACCCCCATGTTACCCAGAACCCCATGTTACCCAGAACCCCATATTACCCCAAAACCTCATGTTACCCAAACCCCATGTTACCCAAACCCCATGTTACCCAAAACCTCATGTTACCCAAACCCCCATGTTACCCAAAACCCCATATTACCCAAACCCCATGTTACCCAAACCCCATGTTACCCAAAACCCCATGTTACCCAAAACCTCATGTTACCCAAACCCCATGTTACCCAAAACTCCATGTTACCAAAACCCATGTTACCCCAAACCCCATGTTACCAAAACCCATGTTACCCCAAAACCCCATGTTACCCAAAACCCCATGTTACCCAAACCCCCATGTTACCCAAAACCCCATGTTACCCAAACCCCATGTTACCCAAACCCCATGTTACCCAAACCCCCATGTTACCCAAACCCCCATGTTACCCAAAACCCCATGTTACCCAAACCCCATGTTACCCAGAACCCCATGTTACCCAAACCCCATGTTACCCCAAACCCCATGTTACCCAAAACCCCATGTTACCCAAACACCACGTTACTCAGAACCCCACGTTACTCAGAACCCCATGTGACCCAGAACCCCATGTGACCCAGAACCCCATGTTACCCAAAACCCCATGTTACCCAAAACCCCATGTTACCCTGGTGGTAAAAACCAAACTAAAAGGAATAATGGTGGTTGCAGTCACTCCTTTTAGATTTCTTACAAGGTTCTAGAAAGATAAACTAATTCTGAACTTGTTATTAAAATTAGAACCACTTCAGGTTTGTCACCACATTTTAAACACCAGTCCACTGCTGACCATCGATTTAAAACACAAAACTGACCTAAGATCAGCATGTAGGGTCAGCTTCATTCTACTCCTACTCCGTCCCCTGGGCTGCTCTCTCCTCTCCCGGTCCAGCTTCAGCTCTGGAGCTCAGAGAGACCATCTCCATGGCATTGACATAAAGATCCATGCTGCTCACCCTGTTCACTCTCTTCTGCCTCCTGGTGGGCTAGGGAGACACAGCACCAACAGTCAGACATTTACTCTCTAGTATCTCCATTCTCTCCCTCCCTCCCTCTCCTCCTCACCCTCTCCCTCTAGTTTAAATGACTTGTAACGTCTGAGTAAATGTCTTTACCTTGTAGTACAGGTAGGAGGTGGTGATGGCTGTCAGTAGGAGCAGCAGCACTACAACGTGTCTGATGATGAAGGCTGGCAGAGGAGAGGCTGCAAACAGAAACACCTTTGATGAGGGGACTGATTATCATCACATAGATCTGTGGGAAATCTGTCAATGACAAAGTTATAAGTCTGGTTCATGTTCAGTTACCTGTGATGGTGAGGGAGAGGAGCTCACTCTCAGAGGAGAAGTTATGAGAGAAAACATAATTGTCATAAACACAGCTGTAGTTCCCTTGGTGGGAGTCATCTGCAGCAGGGAAGAGGAAGGCAGCAGAGTGATTGACAGCTGGCTGGGTCTGGGTTCTGTTGGAGCCGGTGAACGTGAGGAGGAAGGAGCCTCCTGGGTACTGTGGCTGAGTGGAGCAGGTGATGGTGAAGCTGTAGCCCCTGAACACCTCGGGCCCCTGGTGGCCCCTGGAGACCCCTCCCATTGAGTCAGTCAGGGAGATATCAGGCTGGACCAGGAGATCTGTAACAATAACAGAGAACAAGAAAAACCTCTTCAACTAGTTTCCTATAGATATGACAATAACATCAGCATGTAACAGTGCTAGCCACCCTCCCTCACAGGGCAACATGAGTAGTGGGCCTACAGTCACTGAGACAACATATGTTGATATCAGGCTTAAGCAGGACATCTGGAACAAGAGGAGAGAAAAAGAAAACGTAGCTCCTCAACTACTTTCCTCATTTAGATATGACAATAACATGACATGTGACAGTGGTAGTGAGTAGAGACGTTCACTGAGATAACACTCAAATACAAAAGCATTCTGGGATATTTAAGTTGTATTTGATTCCTACTTGACTGATTGATCTATTTTGCAAAGCAGACTTCCAAGCTAAACAGTCATCATGAGAGGTGCAGAGGAAGTTGTATGAATGAAGGAAATCAGTTGAATATAATTATAATATGTTGATATTTCCTGAGCAGATCACTGTGAGTCCAGGAAGGAGATATGATACATGGACAAAAGTATGTGGAACTCAGCAGTGAGTTTTACAACAGAGGATTATTTTTACGCTCTACGTGGTTCAGCACTCGGCGGTCCGTTCTGTCAGCTTGTGTTGTCTACCACTTCGCGGCTGAGCCGTTGTTGCTCCTAGACAAGCCACGTTAAGTCACTGAGATCTTCAGTAAATCCATTCTACTGCCAATGTTTGTCTATGGAGATTGCATGGTTGTGTGCTTGATTTTATACACCTGCCAGCAACAGGTGTGACTGAAATAGCCGAATCCACTGATGTCCACATACTATTGGCCATATAGTGTATCTTGTTATTTCCTGAGCAGATGACTGTGAGTCCAGGAAGGAGACCATAACTTCTTCTACACTCCCTCAGTGAAGATTCAGACCCAGAACAGTAAACTATAAACCCTCCAGTGGTGTTTCCTGGTAGTTCTGAAACAGTAGAGCCACATCCCAGCTGTCTACACACTACTGCAGCTACATTCTCCTCGTTCCAGTCCTCAGTTCCCACAGTCCTCCACTCTCCCTGGTCGTACTGCTCCACTCCACCAGCACAGCGACTGCCTCCTCCCACCAGCCTCACATCATCAGGCTCTGAGAAAAGAAAAGAGAGAGACAGTAATCTTACTATTTTCTCACTAAAACACACCTATATTGTCTCTCATATTCTTCAATCCAGGTGAGAAACAATGTTGATTGAGTGACAAACTGTTTCTTACCTGAGCAGGTGAGTCCAACAGCATTACCAGGTAGGCAGGTGTTGTGTTTTCTGTCTGAGGTGTCACAGTCCAGGAGAAGGGACTCTTTGCCTTTACACTGGAACTCTTTATCCCAGGTCTGACCCTCACCTCCTTCATAGAGCCCCCCCTGTAGAGCTGCAGGAGCCCCACAGCCAAGCTCCCCACAGACTACCTCTGCATCCTGCCGGTCAAAGTCAGCTTCACACACTGAGGCCCAGGACTGATTGGACTTCACCTCCACTCTCCCAGAGCAGAGACCAGCTCCATCCACAAGCCGCACAGACTCTGGAGAAAAATAGTTGGTTGAACATTCAGTCAGTTTTGTTGATGACACTGCCAAGGACTAAACACAAATATGTTGGATAAAAGATTGTAGTTTGCTATGTTTGATACTGTAAGAGGTAGAAATGGGTTCTTAGTCACTCAGGATCGGGTTGGGAATAATGCAGGCAGGAGACAGGAATAAGTTCACTTCACTTTATAGAAAATAAACAGCTGGACATCCATCAGGCAGCTTCACTTCAGTACCATCTGAACTACAATGATCTGCCCATGAACATCTCCCATAAACCAATATGACAAACACAAATATGATGTTTAAATACATCTGACATCTCTCCCTCTATTTAAATTAAATTAAAACACATAAAACATGATACATGGTAATATTGTATAATGAATAAATACACTGTACATCTCTCAATATTACCAGTCTCTTACCTGAACAGGTCACATGATGATAATATCCACCATCACAGACACCAGGTCCTCCTCTGATGCCACACTGTCTAATAGAAGACTCATGTCCAATACAAAGATTTAGTGTGACTCCTCTTCTTCCATCTTCAACCAGAGGTCCTCTAGATTCAGCTACAACATTCCCACAGTCCAGCTCTCTACACACAACCTTAACCTCTATCATCATTCTCCACCACATAAAACATAGACCTGACCACTCTCCTCTGCAGAAGACTTCCACTGTCCCAGAACAGGAAGTGGTCCCATCCACCAGTCTGACTGAGTATTCAGCTGTAAACAGCAGAGAGGAAAACAGTGGTGAGGACAGATGATGACAGTGATTCTGTTATTCTAACAGCAGTAATGCTTTGTGGTTGACAAGTATTAGTAGTTCCATAAAACACTACTTGTTATTGGGGTTTAGAATGGTTTGTATGGACACATGAATTTCTCCATGTGGGATAATAAAGTTGACTAATATTGAACTGCTATAATCACTGTAGATTTATACTCTACCTACCTGGTGGACTGACGCTTTGAGCCTGGAGATCTGAGGAGAAAGAGAGAGACAGAGGAGAAAGGGAGGAGTCAGAGGAAGAGAGAGACAGAGGAGAAAGGGAGGAGTCAGAGGAAGAGAGAGACAGAGGTTAAATGAACATCAACATGACCTTTCATGATGTGATGGGGAAGACAGGCTTATCGTTGGTATGGTGCAACAACACCCATGTGTACATACACTATATATACAAAAGGATGTGGACACCCTTCAAATTAGTGGATTCTATTTCAGCCACACCCCTTCTGACAGATGTATAAAATCAAGCACTCAGCCATGCAAAATCAAGCACTCAGCCAAAATCAAGCACTCAGCCATCATAGACAAACAATTTCAGTAGAATGGCCTTAATGAAGAGCTCAGTGACTTTCAACATGGCACCATCATAGGATACCACCTTTCCAAGTCAGATGGTCAAATTTCATAATCCCCCAACTCCTCTTCTTCCCTCCTCTCCCCCTCTCTCCCTTTCCTCTTCTCCCCCTCTCCTCTACTCTTCTGCCCCTCTCGTCTCCTCTTCTCACCCTCTCTTCTCCTCTTCTCACCCTCTCTTCTCCTCTTTTCCCCCTCTCCTCTTCTCCCCCTCTTCTGCCCTTCTCGTCTACTCCTCTCCACCCTCTCTTCTCCTCCCACTGTCTTCTCCCCCCCTCTTCTCTCCTCCCCCCTTCTTCTCCTTTTCTCCCCCTCTCTTCTACTCTTCTCCCCGTCTCTTCTCAACTTCTCCCCCTCTCCTCTTCTCTTCCTCCCTCACCATTTCTCTCCTTTTATTCTCCTCCCCCTCTCTTCTCATCCTTTCCCCCTCTTCTGCCCCTCCCTTCTCCACCCCCCTCTACACTCCTCCCCGCTCCCGCTCCCCCTCTCCTCTCCCTTTCCACTTCTTCCCCAATCTTCTCCTCCTCTTCTGCCATTCTCCTCTCCTCTCCTCCCCCCTCTCCTCTTCTCAATTCTTCCTCTCTCTTCTCCTCCTCTCTTCCTATCTTCTCCCCCTTCTCTCCTCTCCTCTTCTGCCCTCTCCTATTCTCCCCCTTCTCCTCCCTCTCTTCTCCTCTCCTCCCCCTCCCCTCTCCTCTCCCCTCCTCCCCTCTTCTCCCCCTCTACTCTTCTTCCTCCCTTCTCCCCCCTCTCTTCTCCTCTTCTCCCCCTCTTCTCCCCCCTCTCTTCTCCTCCTCTCTCCTCCTCTTCTCCACACTCGCCTCTTCTCCTCCCCCTCTCTTCTACTCCCCTCACCCCTCTTCTCTCCATTTCATTCTGTACTCCAACATCTGCCTGGTATTCAAGATAACACACAACATAGCAGCACCACATTTGGTTTTCTTCAACCTCAGACTTAAAAAGCAGTGTTCCAAGAACCTCCACCAGGGGAACTGTAGAATCCTCAAACGGTCCACCACCTTCTCCCAAACTGCCTTCTCATACAAACCAATAAAGACATGGAATGGCCTCACCTCAACATGGATCTAGTCCAATCAGACGTGTCTCACCTCAACATGGATCTAGTCCAATCAGACGTGTCTCACCTCAACATGTATCTAGTCCAATCAGACGTGTCTCACCTCAACACGTATCTAGTCCAATCAGACGTGTCTCACCTCAACACGTATCTAGTCCAATCAGACGTGTCTCACCTCAACATGTATCTAGTCCAATCAGACGTGTCTCACCTCAACATGTATCTAGTCCAATCAGACGTGTCTCACCTCAACATGGATCTAGTCCAATCAGACGTGTCTCACCTCAACATGGTTCTAGTCCAATCAGACGTGTCTCACCTCAACATGGATCTAGTCCAATCAGACGTGTCTCACTTCAACATAGATCTAGTCCAATCAGACGTGTCTCACTTCAACATAGATCTAGTCCAATCAGACGTGTTCACACTGATATTGATCTAATAGGCAACAGTGACTTTTTTAATGCAACAGAATAAACACTAAAAAACACATTACATTTCAATAGGTGCAATAACTTATCTCTGTACACTATTCTGATTAGATACTATTTAATGCTGAGTTTGGACACAGGTTTTTATAGGAACACTAAGGCACCTGGACCAGATATTGAGATGTGCCTTTAGTTAAGTAAATCAGTTGTTACATGAGGTGACAGTTGCAGGACTGTTAACAAAGTAGCTGAATTGTCAAAGACCGTAGCCTGAGGTCACCCAAAGAAAAGTAATCCAGAACTTTCTCTTGTAAAGAATTACAAATCTACCACTTTCATATAAACCCCTCGATACACAGCAGAACATCTACACTGAATCCATCCACCAAACATCCTGATTTGTTTTAATCAACACTTTTTATGACACTAAAATAACCTTCAACTACAGTATATATGAAGGGATTATTGTCATTGTTACATTATATAGGCTACAGTAAGTTCTATTCTTCCATTTTAAATAACAGGCTCTCCCACCATCTATAATCATCAGCTCTGCTTGCAGATGAACAGAATGTCTTGGAAAGACAGACCTTTAGACCTGCAAACTGTGGAAAGATGAGACTCTCAGGAACACGATGATGTTCTCCGTTCTGCTCTACGACCCCATAAGCATCGTCTGAAGTCGTACAGTCCATCTGCCAACTTCTGTCTGTAGTGTCAGAACCGTTTGGACTTCACACTAACATGACCCCACTATGGAAAGGTGAGTCTCTCAGGAACACGTACAGGTTGGTTTGATCTAGGACACACTAACATGACCCCACTATGGAAAGGTGAGTCTCTCAGGAACACATACAGGTTGGTTTGATCTAGGACACACTAACATGACCCCACTATGGAAAGGTGAGTCTCTCAGGAACACGTACAGGTTGGTTTGATCTAGGACACACTAACATGACCCCACTATGGAAAGGTGAGTCTCTCAGGAACACGTACAGGTTGGTTTGATCTAGGACACACTAACATGACCCCACTATGGAAAGGTGAGTCTCTCAGGAACACGTACAGGTTGTATTGATCTAGGACACACTAACATGACCCCACTATGGAAAGGTGAGCCTCTCAGGAACACGTACAGGTTGTATTGATCTAGGACGCCCACAAGCTTTACAAGACTCGTCTGAAGGTCTCCCGGTACCAGTTTAACACATTTATGGAAGTATATATGGAGATAGTTTAGTGTAGAAAATAAGGGGTGAAATACATGTAAAATATTAATATTAGTTTCCTGATCGTTTTCCCCCCAAAATATAAAAATCCCAAGACTATTTGGCCCTAAACAGACATTACATGGTGACAGACTATCTGATAGAAAACTGGGGAAAAAATGTACAATATACAAATGAAGTGAGCCTTGCTATTGAGAAAGGATTGAAACAGGCAGAGAGAAGACAGGCTATGTGCCCACTGCCACAAAATAACGTGGAAACTGAGCTGTACTTTCTAACCTCCTGCCAAATGTACAACGATATAAGAGACACATATTTCCCTCAGATAACAAGGACCCCAAAATACTTTGAAAACAAATGTAAGCAGCGTAGGCGAAGGGGGGAACAATGCAAATAGTCTGGGTAGCCATTTGATTAGATGTTCAGGAGTCTTATGGCTTGGGTGTAGAAGATGTTTAGAAGTCTCTTGGACCTAGACTTGGTGCTCCGGAACCGCTTGCCGTGCGGTAGAAGAGAGACAGTCTATGACTAGGGTGACTGGAGTCTTTGACCATTTTTATGGCTTTCCTCTGACACCGCCTGGAATAGAGGTCCTGGATGGCAGGAAGCTTGACCCAGTGATGTACTGGGCCGTACGCACTACCCTCTATAGTGTCATGCGGTCAGAGGTCGATCCGTTGCCATACCAGGCAGTGATACAACCAGTCAGGATGCTCTCGATGGTGCAGCTGTAGAACCTTTTGAGGATCTGAGAACCCATGCCAAATCTTTTCAGTCTCCTTTTGTCGTGCCTTCTTCACAACTGTCTTCGTGTGTTTGGACCATGTTAGGATGTTGGTGATGTGGAGACCAAGGAACTTGAAGCTCTCAACCTGCTCCACTACAGCCCCGTTGATGAGAATGGGGGCGTGCTCGGCCCTCCATTTCCTGTCTTTCACAATCATCTCCTTTGTCTTGATCACGTCGAAGGAGAGATTGTTGTCCTGGCACCACACGGCCAGGTCTCTGACCTCCTCCCTATAGGCTGTCGCACTGTTGTCCGTGATCAGGCCTACCACTGTTGTGTCATCGGCAAACTTAATGGTGTTGGAGTCATGCCTCGGCGTGCAGTCATGAGTGAACAGGGAGTACAGGAGGGGACTGAGCACACAGCCCCCGTGTTGAGGATCAGCGTGGCGGATGTGTTGTTACCTAACCTTACCACCTGGTGGCGGCCCGTCAGGAAGTCCAGGATCCAGTTGCAGAGGGAGGTGTTTAGTCCCAGGGTCCTTAGCTTAGTGATGAGCTTTGAGGGCACTATGGTGTTGAACGCTGAGCTGTAGTCAATGAACAGCATTCTCACATAGGTGTTCCTTTTGTCCAGGTGGGAAAGGACAGTGTGGAGTTCAATAGAGATTGCATCATCTGTGGATCTGTTGGGGCGGTATGGAAATTGGAGTGGGTCTAGGGTTTCTGGGAAAATGGTGTTGATATGAGCCATGACCAGCCTTTCATATCACTTCATGGCTACAGACGTGAGTACTACGGGTCGGTAGTCATTTATGCAGGTTACCTTGGTGTTGTTGGACACAGGGACTATGGTGGTCTGATTGAAACATGTGGTGGATCTAATTTAATACATTTGCTTCTGTCTGTTTTTTAAATAATGAAATTCAAAGGTCAGGGTCAAGCTGAGCCGGACCAAGAGTGGAAGAGTGGAAAAGGTTACTGGTTGTGATGACATCACTGGTGAGAAGTCAGTTATGAAAAGATATTGAGTTGACTGCATGTTATTCTGTCAGCCCCATCTCTGTTGACATCTCCCTCTCTCTCCATCTCCCCTCCCCTCCTCCTCTGTCCCATAGACACATCAAGTAGTTTGGGTGTGTAGAAATACAGCTAAACCTAGGGTATGGCTAAATGGGGTGTGTATAAATACAGCTAAACCTAGGGTATGGCTAAATGGGGTGTGTAGAAATACAGCTAAACCTCGGGTATGGCTAAATGGGGTGTGTAGAAATACAGCTAAACCTAGGGTATGGCTAAATGGGATGTGTAGAAATACAGCTAAACCTAGGGTATGGCTAAATGGGGTGTGTAGAAATACAGCTAATCCTGGGGTATGGCTAAATGGGGTGTGTAGAAATACAGCTAAACTTAGGGCATGGCTAAATGGGGTGTGTAGAAATACAGCTAAACCTAGGGTATGGCTAAGTTGGGTGTGTATAAATCCCCCCACCAGTTGAAGCTAACTTACTGTACTTAAAAACTCTAAAATACTATTTGGAGAACAGCAAAAACGAACATAAATTAATGCCCCCAGACATGAATTATCACTGCAATATTAGGTTTATATTAGGTTTAAAGGTCTGTGGAATGGATGTACAATGTACTACTCAACCTCATCATACAGAGGCTACATTGACTCATTTAGTCTACTGGTGGATCAGTACAATGAAATAGATGCATAATACACACTTCAATGCTGACTTCAAATACCCACATCAATGTGAAAGTAACCGGAGCATAAAACAGCTGACTGTGAATGTAAACTATGCCAGATAAAATTATTTTTTATATAACCTTTATGTAACTAAGCAAATCAGTTAAGAACAAATTCATATTTACAATGACGGCCTACCCCAGAGGACGCTGGGACAATGGCGTGACGCAGCATGACAACATGAACGTGATTGGTCGACAGTCTGCTGGGTGGGGCGTTATACAGGCACGCAGATCTATAGAAATGGGAGGATCATTTGTACATTGAAAAGCATCGTCGACCCCCTGCTATAATGTATATGAAGTCACCCTTGTGGAGCGGTTCCTATTGTGTACTATTGTAACGGATGTGAAATGGCTAGCTAGTCGGTGGTGCGCGCTAATAGCGTTTCAATCGGTTACGTCACTCGCTTTGAAACCTTGAATTGAAGTAGTGGTTCCCCTTTTGCTCTGCAAGGGCCGCGGCTTTTGTGGAGCAATTTGTAACGATGCTTCGTGGGTGTCAGTTGTTGATGTGTGCAGAGGGTCCCTGGTTCGCGCCCGTGTCGGGGCGAGGGGACGGTCTAAAGTTATACTGTTACACTATGACAGTGTCATTGTCTCATGTGCTTCCCAACAAAATTGTTGCTCTGCATTCAGAGATGTTCCTTATGATGTCTGCACCCAGCTCATTTTGTATTTGCCTGTCTGCATTATTCACCAGGGAAAGGAAACATTCTGTGAATACTGAAGCATTGCATCAACAAGGTGGCTCTGAGAATATTGAAACATTGTATAAATGAACGAGGCGGCTCGGAGAAACTGAAACATTTAGTATCAACAAGACAACTCTGAGAATATTCATATTGCAACATAGTAGTCAACACGGAGGCAGCAGGGCCAGCTTGTCTGTCTGATATTATTGTGTTGCCTACGCAGCATCTGGGTGCTCATTATATACTAAAAACAGCCCTACATCCACACTATAGATAAATAACTTAGCAATATTTAATGACCTTATGCAGCAATATTGATCTGTTCATCTTTTAATTCAGGAAGATGAACAAGCAACACTGATGGAGTGAGAGGTGGAAATGCATTATACCAGAGGTAGGTAGACTACAGGTAGGGATTAGGATGCAGACAGAGCAACACTGATGGAGTGAGAGGTGGAAATGCATTATACCAGAGGTAGGTAGACTACAGGTAGGGATTAGGATGCAGACAGAGTAACACTGATGGAGTGAGAGGTGGAAATGCATTATACCAGAGGTAGGTAGACTACAGGTAGGGATTAGGATGCAGACAGAGTAACACTGATGGAGTGAGAGGTGGAAATGCATTATACCAGAGGTAGGTAGACTACAGGTAGGGATTAGGATGCAGACAGAGCAACACTGATGGAGTGAGAGGTGGAAATGCATTATACCAGAGGTAGGTAGACTACAGGTAGGGATTAGGATGCAGACAGAGCAACACTGATGGAGTGAGAGGTGGAAATGCATTATACCAGAGGTAGGTAGACAACCTTTCAGTTACTGGCCCAACGCTTTAACCACTAGGCTACCTGCCGCCCCTATAAGCAAAACGTTTCTTTTTGGCTCCCTACAGAAGGCTATATCAAACCGCTGATACAGTACTGGACTACTAGGGTGAAAAAATGTTCCCGGAAGTTTACAAAAAAAAAAAATTACATATGTATTTTTTTATTTTTGTGGGGGCGCTGCAGCACCCTCATCATGCCTACTTCCCTCAGCTATATTCTGTCTCCTCCTCTCCTCTCCTTCCCTCAGCTATACTCTGTCTCCTTCTTTCTCTCTCCTCTGCCCTCCCCACCCCCTCTTTCCCTCAGCTATACTCTGTCTCCTCCCCTCCCCTCCTCTGCCCTCCCCACCCCCTCCTTCCCTCAGCTATACTCTGTCTCCTCCCCTCTTCTCCTCTCCTCTCCCCACCCCCTCTTTCCCTCAGCTATACTCTGTCTCCTCCCCTCCTCTCCTCTCCCCACCCCCTCCTTCCCTCAGCTATACTCTGTCTCCTCCCCTCCTCTCCTCTGCCCTCCCCACCCCCTCCTTCCCTCAGCTATACTCTGTCTCCTCCCCTCCTCTCTCTCTCCTCTGCCCTCCCCACCCCCTCCTTCCCTCAGCTATACTCTGTCTCCCCCCCTCCTCTCCTCTCCTCTCCTCTGCCCTCCTCTCTTCTCCTCTGCCCTCCCCACCCCCTCTTTCCTCTCTCTCTCGTTCTCTCTTCCTGCCATGTAGCATCAGGCCTGTTAAGCTTGACTCAGGTCACAGACCTCTGGCATCGACACTCCCCACTTCTCCTGCTCTAACATAAGACCAATATTAAATAGATACATAAAATATACTCTTTCATTTACATAGAGACAGATACAATCAATCATTGACACACTGAATATACAACAGTCAGATGCAGGACACCATCACAACTTAACTGACATTAGTGCCTGTCCCAAGATGGACAGTTAGGCTACAGTAAAGTACATTTACAGGTGATCACATCATTGTCCTGCTTTGAGACACATTTTTACTGTCTGCTTCCAGTTGTATGTTATTTTACTAGCCCTGCAAATTATAATATATCTTACAATATCAAAACATATCTCAGTAACTGTCACAAGTGTATATCAGTATAACAGAATCCTACCTGTGCTCCAGAACAGGGTCATCAGTATCACTGCAGGTATCATATCTGTCTCTAAATGGGGCTCCACTGAGTGAAACAAGTCTACTGTCATGAAGAGAGGACTGAAGAGTGAGAAATACTGCTAGGCTTTATGACTTCTATATCATTACTTCCTGACATCTATGATGTGACAAACTTTTAAGCAGATAAGATCAGTTAAACCCACCTACCTACAGGAAACACTGACATTAGAAAAACCTCCACAGGAAACTGCTGGCAGAGCAGCAAAGTTACACATAGTGTGTCCTATAATATCAGCTCTAACTTTCTACTGCTTGAGTTCATCTCTTATAAGGGTGTACAGGACAACTTTAATAAGGTCTGGATGTCATATTGAAAACAGTACAACAAAAGGAGTATTAAAAAGATGCCCACTTCATGTATTCAACAGCTGCTTGGTTGTTCAGTCCTGCCCTGGGGGTCTGCTGTCCTGTGGGTTGTCACTCTGGCCTTGACCTCATACACCTGAAACCAATAATGAATGTTTCACTAAGACCCTAAAGCTGAGTGGGATGTGTTGGGTTGGGGCTCTGCAGGGCAGTGGACACATAGGGACAGGACAGGGAGACCCAGCTATATTGTGTGGATGTTGAAGAGATCTACAGTACTACTAGGTCACATGAGATGAATTATATGGAGGATGTAATGTAGTGTATATTGTGTGGATGTTAAAGATCTCTACAGTACTACTAGGTCATATGAGATGAATTATATGGAGGATGTAATGTAGTGTATATTGTGTAGATGTTAAAGAGCTCTACAGTACTACTAGGTCATATGAGATGAATTATATGGAGGATGTAATGTAGTGTATATTGTGTAGATGTTAAAGAGCTCTACAGTACTACTAGGTCATATGAGAGGAATCATGCTTTTTCTGTGTTAAATTATGTGTAGGTGTTTCCAAACCTTTCTCTTGGGATAAAACCATAAACAAAAGGTGGGAAGGACATTTTTTGGGAGAGAGTTGAGTTATGTACTAGACTGGTGGGGGTCAGGGAGAGAGTTGAGTTATGTACTGGACTGGTGGGGGTCAGGGAGAGAGTTGAGTTATGTACTAGACTGGTGGGGGTCATGGAGAGAGTTGAGTTATGTACTAGACTGGTGGGGGTCAGGGAGAGAGTTGAGTTTTGTACTAGACTGGTGGGGGTCAGGGAGAGAGTTGAGTTATATGCTAGACTGGTGGGGGTCAGGGAGAGAGTTGAGTTATGTACTGGACTAGTGGGGGTCAGGGAGAGAGTTGAGTTATGTACTAGAATGGTGGGGGTCAGGGAGAGAGTTGAGTTATGTACTAGACTGGTGGGGGTCAGGGAGAGAGTTGAGTTATGTACTAGACTGGTGGGGGTCAGGGAGAGAGTTGAGTTATGTGCTAGACTGGTGGGGGTCAGGGAGAGAGTTGAGTTATGTACTAGACTGGTGGGTGTTGGGGAGAGAGTTGAGTTATGTACTAGACTGGTGGGGGTCGGGGAGAGAGTTGAATTATGTACTAGACTGGTGGTGTCAGATTAAGAGTTCAGTTAAGTACTAAACTGGATGGGGAGAGAGATGAGTTATAAAATGGGCTGGTGTGGGTCAGGGAGGGAGTTGAGGTATGTACTAGACTGGTGGGGGTCAGGGAGAGAGTTGAGTTAAGTACTAGACTGGATGGGGTCGGGGAGAGAGATGAGTTATAAAATGGACTGGTGGGGGTCAGGGAGAGAGTTGAGAAGTATACTAGACAGGTGGGGGTCAGGGTGAGAGATGAGTAGTATACTAGACTGGTGGGGGTCACGGTGAGAGATGACTAGTATACTAGCCTGGTGGGGGTCAGGAAGAGAGTTGAGTTATGTATTAGACTGGTGGGTGTCGGGAGAGAGTTGAGTTATGTACTAGACTGGTGGGGGTCATGGAGAGAGTTGAGTTATGTACTGGACTGGTGGGGGTCAGGGAGAGAGTTGAGTTATGTACTAGAATGGTGGGGGTCAGGGAGAGAGTTGAGTTATGTACTAGACTGGTGGGGGTCAGGGAGAGAGTTGAGTTATGTACTAGACTGGTGGGGGTCAGGGAGAGAGTTGAGTTATGTGCTAGACTGGTGGGGGTCAGGGAGAGAGTTGAGTTATGTACTGGACTAGTGGGGGTCAGGGAGAGAGTTGAGTTATGTACTAGACTGGTGGAGTCATGGAGAGAGTTGAGTTATGTACTAGACTGGTGGGGGTCGGGAGAGAGTGTTGAGTTATGTACTAGACTGGTTGGGGTCGGGGAGAGAGTTGAGTTAGGTACTAGACTGGTTGGGGTCGGGGAGAGAGTTGAGTTAGGTACTAGACAGGCAGGGCACGGGGAGAGAGTAGAATTATATACTAGACTGGTGGGGGTTAGGGAGAGAGTTGAGATATGTACTAGACTGGTGGGGGTCAGGGGAGAGAGTTGAGATTATGTACTAGACTGGTGGGGGTCAGGGGAGAGAGTTGAGATATGTACTAGACTGGTGGGGGTTAGGGAGAGAGTTGAGTTATGTACTAGACTTGTGGGGGTCAGGGAGAGAGTTTAGTTATGTACTAGAGTGGTTGGGGTCGGGGAGAGAGTTAAGTTATGTACTAGACTGGTGGGGGTCAGGGAGAGAGTTGAGTTGTATACTAGACTGGTGGTGGTCAGTGAAAGAGTTGAGTTATATACTAGACTGGTGGGGGTCAGGGAGAGAGTTGAGTTATGTACTAGACTGGTGGGGGTCAGGGAGAGAGTTGAGTTATGTACTAGACTGGTGGGGGTCAGGGAGAGAGTTGAGTTATGTACTAGAGTGGTGGGGGTCAGGGAGAGAGTTGAGTTATGTACTAGACTGGTGGGGTTTGGGGAGAGAGTTGAGATATGTACTAGACTGGTGGGGGTCAGGGAGAGAGTTGAGTTATGTGATAGACTGGTGGGGGTCAGGGAGAGAGTTGAGTTATGTACTAGACTGGTGGGGGTCAGGGAGAGAGTTGAGTTATGTACTAGACTGATGGGGGTCGGGGAGAGAGTTGAGTTATGTACTAGACTGGTGGGGGTCAGGGAGAGTTGAGTTATGTACTAGACTGGTGGGGGTCAGGGAGAGAGTTGAGTTATGTACTAGACTGGTGGGGGTCAGGGAGAGAGTTGAGTTATGTACTAGAGTGGTGGGGGTCAGGGAGAGAGTTGAGTTATGTACTAGACTGGTGGGGTTTGGGGAGAGAGTTGAGATATGTACTAGACTGGTGGGG
This sequence comes from Salvelinus namaycush, assembly GCF_016432855.1. NCBI lineage: Eukaryota > Metazoa > Chordata > Actinopteri > Salmoniformes > Salmonidae > Salvelinus > Salvelinus namaycush. The sequence continues at coordinate 150,071 of NW_024061257.1, forward strand.
GTCAGGGAGAGAGTTGAGTTATGTGATAGACTGGTGGGGGTCAGGGAGAGAGTTGAGTTATGTACTAGACTGGTGGGGGTCAGGGAGAGAGTTGAGTTATGTACTAGACTGATGGGGGTCGGGGAGAGAGTTGAGTTATGTACTAGACTGGTGGGGGTCAGGGAGAGTTGAGTTATGTACTAGACTGGTGGGGGTCAGGGAGAGAGTTGAGTTATGTACTAGACTGGTGGGTGTTGGGGAGAGAGTTTAGTTATGTACTAGACTGGTGGGGGTTCGGGGAGAGAGTTGAATTATGTACTAGACTGGTGGTGTCAGATTAAGAGTTCAGTTAAGTACTAAACTGGATGGGGAGAGAGATGAGTTATAAAATGGGCTGGTGTGGGTCAGGGAGGGAGTTGAGGTATGTACTAGACTGGTGGTGTCAGATTAAGAGTTCAGTTAAGTACTAGACTGGTGGGGGTCGGGGAGAGAGATGAGTTATAAAATGGACTGGTGGGGGTCAGGGAGAGAGTTGAGTAGTATACTAGACGGGTGGGGGTCAGGGTGAGAGATGAGTAGTATACTAGACTGGTGGGGGTCACGGTGAGAGATGACTAGTATACTTGCCTGGTGGGGGTCAGGAAGAGAGTTGAGTTATGTATTAGACTGGTGGGTGTCGGGAGAGAATTGAGTTATGTACTAGACTGGTTGGGGTCGGGGAGAGAGTTGAGTTATGTAATCAACTGGTCGGGGTCGGGGAGAGAGTTGAGTTATGTACTAGGCTGGGGTGAATCGGGAGGATAATTTAGTTATTGACTAGACTTGTGGGGGTCGTGGAGAAAGTTGAGTTACTGACTTGACTGGTGGGGGTCTGGGAGAGAATTTAGTTATTGACTTGACTGGTGGTGTTCAGGGAGAGAGTTGAGTTATGTACTAGACTGGTGGAGTCATGGAGAGAGTTGAGTTATGTACTAGACTGGTGGGGGTCGGGAGAGAGTGTTGAGTTATGTACTAGACTGGTTGGGGTCGGGGAGAGAGTTGAGTTAGGTACTAGACTGGTTGGGGTCGGGGAGAGAGTTGAGTTAGGTACTAGACAGTCAGGGCACGGGGAGAGAGTTGAGTTATGTACTAGACTGGTGGGGTTGGGGAGAGGGTTGAGTTATGTACTAGACTGGTGCGCGTCGGGGAGAGAGTTGAGTTATGTACTAGACTGGTGGGGGTCAGGGAGAGAGTTGAGTTATGTACTAGACTGGTGGGGTTGGGGAGAGGGTTGAGTTATGTACTAGACTGGTGGGGGTCGGGGAGAGAGTTGAGTTATGTACTAGACTGGTGAGGGTCAGGGAGAGAGTTGAGTTATGTACTAGACTGGTGGGGGTCAGGGAGAGAGTTGAGTTATGTACTAGAATAGTGGGGGTCAGGGAGAGAGTTGAGTTATGTACTAGACTGGTGGGGGTCAGGGAGAGAATTGAGTTATGAGCTAGACTGGTGGGGGTCAGGGAGAGAGTTGAGTTATGTACTAGACTGGTGGGGGTCAGGGAGAGAGTTGAGTTATGTGCTAGACTGGTGGGGGTTGGGGAGAGAGTTGAGTTATATACTAGACTGGTGGGGGTCAGGGAGAGAGTTGAGTTATGTACTAGACTGGTGGTGGTCGGGGAGAGAGTTGAGTTATGTACTAGACTTGTGGGGGTCAGGGAGAGAGTTGAGTTATGTACTAGACTGTTGGTGTTCAGGGAGAGAGTTGAGTTATGTATTAGACTGGTGGGGGTCGGGGAGAGAGTTGAGTTATGTACTAGACTGGTGGGGGTCAGGGAGAGAGTTGAGTTATGTACTAGACTGGGGTGAATCGGGAGGATAATTTAGTTATTGACTAGACTGGTGGGGGTCGGGGAGAAAGTTGAGTTACTGACTTGACTGGTGGGGGTCTGGGAGAGAATTTAGTTATTGACTTGACTGGTGGTGTTCAGGGAGAGAGTTGAGTTATGTACTAGACTGGTGGGGGTCAGGGAGAGAGTTGAGTTATGTACTAGACTGGTGGGGGTCGGGGAGAGAGTTGAGTTGAGTTATGTACTAGACTGGTGGGGGTCGGGGAGAGAGTTGAGTTATATACTAGACTGGTGGGGGTCATGGAGAGAGTTGAGTTATGTACTAGACTGGTGGGTGTCAGGGAGAGAGTTGAGTTATATACTAGACTGTTGGGGGTCGGGGAGAGAGTTGAGTTATGTACTAGACTGGCGTTGGTCAGGGAGAGAGTTGAGTTATATACTAGAGTGGTGGGGGTTGGGGAGAGAGTTGAGTTATGTAGTAGACTGGTAGGGGTCAGGGAGAGATTTGAGTTATTTACTAGAGTGGTGGGGGTCGGGGAGAGAGTTGAGTTATGTACTAGACTGGTGGGGGTCAGGGAGAGAGTTGAGTTGTATACTAGACTGGTGGTGGTCAGTGAGAGAGTTGAGTTATGTACTAGACTGGTGGGGGTCAGGGAGAGAGTTGAGTTATGTACTAGACTGGTAGGGGTAAGGGAGAGAGTTGAGTTATATACTAGACTGGTGGGGGTCAGTGAGAGAGTTGAGTTATGTACTAGAATGGTGGGGGTCAGGGAGAGAGTTGAGTTATGTACTAGACTGGTGGGGGTCAGGGAGAGAGTTGAGTTATGTACTAGAGTGGTGGGGGTCAGGGAGAGAGTTAAGTTATGTACTAGACTGGTGGGGGTCAGGGAGAAAGTTGAGTTATGTACTAGACTGGTGGGGGTCAGGGAGAGAGTTGAGTTATGTACTAGACTGGTGGGGTTTGGGGAGAGAGTTGAGATATGTACTAGACTGGTGGGGGTCAGGGAGAGAGTTGAGTTATGTGATAGACTGGTTGGGGTCAGGGAGAGAGTTGAGTTATGTACTAGACTGGTGGGGGTCAGGGAGAGAGTTGAGTTATGTACTAGACTGATGGGGGTCGGGGAGAGAGTTGAGTTATGTACTAGACTGGTGGGGGTCGGGGAGAGAGTTGAGTTATGTACTAGACTGATGGGGGTCAGGGAGAGAGTTGAGTTATGTACTAGACTGATGGGGGTCGGGGAGAGAGTTGAGTTATGTACTAGACTGGTGGGGGTCAGGGAGAGAGTTGAGTTATGTACTAGACTGATGGGGGTCGGGGAGAGAGTTGAGTTATGTACTAGACTGGTGGGGGTCGGGGAGAGAGTTGAGTTATGTACTAGACTGGTGGGGGTCGGGGAGAGAGTTGAGTTATGTACTAGACTGGTGGGGGTCAGGGAGAGAGTTGAGTTATGTACTAGACTGGTGGGGGTCAGGGAGAGAGTTGAGTTATATACTAGACTTGTGGAGATCTGGCTTCCAGGCGGCCCTGGCAGAAGCAGTGGATTCTGGGTAAAATCACTGGGGAGGCCAATCCAGAAAAAAGCCATATTACAACCTTTGTGTTGTGATAATTGTGTTGTTTCTCTGTTTCTCTGTAACCTGTTAGTTTATATGCCTTGACACTGTGATATAGAAGTCTAAAACTGAGATTATTAGAAGACACAGTGGCAGAATATATTCAACCACACCTTTCTTACATCATAAAACCACAGAGCAAACTCTGTCAGGTGAATTCCACAAAACATATTACATGTAACAGACAGTTACATGACCTAAAGCAGGGTCAAGGTAATGTTTCTGACATTTTTGGACCATTAAACAACTATTGATGTAGAACCACAGAGAGTTACCGCAAGTCACAAAGACAACAGGAGCTGCCTCCACTATTCCAGCACCATTTCAACATCATCAAATCACCTCTGCTTAGTCTAATACAGTGTGTGTGTGTGTGTGTGTGTGTGTGTGTGTGTGTGTGTGTGTGTGTGTGTGTGTGTGTGTGTGTGTGTGTGTGTGTGTGTGTGTGTGTGTGTGTGTGTGTGCAAGTAGAAAACACATGTTGACTCACCCTACGTGTAGAGAAACACCAATGCCAACCTCCTCTTTCATGTATCCTACACATCTATGACTGTCATACAGGACACCATTTTAGTTTTTTTTCTCCTAAGGTACCTGGCTAAAATACTTGCTGGCTATCATAACTTCCTGACATGGGCAACGATGCGCCAGGTCAGCTAGTTAACATTAGCCTACTACATCTAGCTACATGTTGAACTTCCATCCTCTCAGGTCAGCTAGTTAACATTAGCCTGCTACATCTAGCTACAGTACATGTTGAACTTCCATCCTCTCAGGCCAGCTAGTTAACATTAGCCTACTACATCTAGCTACAGTACATGTTGAACTTCCATCCTCTCAGGCCAGCTAGTTAACATTAGCCTACTACATCTAGCTACAGTACATGTTGAACTTCCATCCTCTCAGGTCAGCTAGTTAACATTAGCCTACTACATCTAGCTACAGTACATGTTGAACTTCCATCCTCTCAGGCCAGCTAGTTAACATTAGCCTGCTACATCTAGCTACAGTACATGTTGAACTTCCATCCTCTCAGGCCAGCTAGTTAACATTATCCTACTACATCTAGTTACATGTTGAACTTCCATCCTCTCAGGCCAGCTAGTTAACATTATCCTACTACATCTAGTTACATGTTGAACTTCTATCCTCTCAGGCCAGCTAGTTAACATTATCCTTCTACATCTAGTTACATTACATGTTGAACTTCCATCCTCTCAGGTCAGCTAGTTAACATTAGCCTACTACATCTAGTTACATGTTGAACTTCTATCCTCTCAGGCCAGCTAGTTAACATTATCCTTCTACATCTAGTTACATGTTAAACTTCCATCCTCTCAGGCCAACTAGTTAACATTATCCTACTACATCTAGTTACATGTTGAACTATCCTCTCAGGCCCGCTAGTTAACATTATCCTACTACATCTAGTTACATGTTAAACTTCCATCCTCTCAGGTCAGCTAGTTAACATTAGCCTGCTACATCTAGCTACATGTTAAACTTCTATCCTCTCAGGTCAGCTAGTTAACATTAGCCTACTACATCTAGCTACAGTACATGTTGAACTACTATCCTCTCAGGCCAGCTAGTTAACATTATCCTACTACATCTAGTTACACTACATGTTGAACTTCCATCCTCTCAGGCCAGCTAGTTAACATTAGCCTACTACATCTAGCTACAGTACATGTTGAACTTCCATCCTCTCAGGCCAGCTAGTTAACATTAGCCTGCTACATCTAGCTACAGTACATGTTGAACTTCCATCCTCTCAGGTCAGCTAGTTAACATTAGCCTACTACATCTAGCTACAGTACATCAGGCCAGCTAGTTAACATTAGCCTACTACATCTAGCTACAGTACATGTTGAACTTCCATCCTCTCAGGCCAGCTAGTTAACATTAGCCTACTACATCTAGCTACAGTACATCAGGCCAGCTAGTTAACATTAGCCTACTACATCTAGCTACAGTACATGTTGAACTTCCATCCTCTCAGGTCAGCTAGTTAACATTAGCCTACTACATCTAGCTACAGTACATGTTGAACTTCCATCCTCTCAGGCCAGCTAGTTAACATTAGCCTACTACATCTAGCTACAGTACATGTTGAACTTCCATCTTCTCGGGCCAGCTAGTTAACATTAGCCTGCTACATCTAGCTACAGTACATGTTGAACTTCCACCCTCTCAGGCCAGCTAGTTAACATTAGCCTACTACATCTAGCTACAGTACATGTTGAACTTCCACCCTCTCAGGCCAGCTAGTTAACATTATCCTACTACATCTAGTTACATGTTGAACTTCCATCCTCTCAGGCCAGCTAGTTAACATTATCCTGCTACATCTAGTTACATGTTGAACTTCCATCCTCTCAGGCCAGCTAGTTAACATTATCCTACTACATCTAGTTACATGTTGAACTTCCATCCTCTCAGGCCAGCTAGTTAACATTAGCCTACTACATCTAGCTACAGTACATGTTGAACTTCCACCCTCTCAGGCCAGCTAGTTAACATTAGCCTACTACATCTAGCTACAGTACATGTTGAACTTCCACAGGAGCTATGCAGGAGCTATTGACAAGCTCCTGCATCTGTTAGGTGAAATACCACAGTGTGCAATCATGTCAGCAGAATGTGTGACCTGTTGTGATGAGAACAGGGTAACCAGTGGAGAACAAACACCACAGTAAATAAAACCTAGGACTAGATTTATCACTTTAGTTCATTTCCCTTGACATTTGTACTTCTACTTTTTGTACACACAGCTCAGACTCTACTACAGACACCAGCTGACTGAGAGGGCCCTAGTGGAGCCGGCTGGCTGAGAGGGCCCTAGTGGAGCAGGCTGGCTGAGAGGGCCCTAGTGGAGCAGGCTGGCTGAGAGGGCCCTAGTGGAGCAGGCTGGCTGAGAGGGCCCTAGTGGAGCAGGCTGGCTGAGAGGGCCCTAGTGGAGCAGGCTGGCTGAGAGGGCCCTAGTGGAGCCGGCTGGCTGAGAGGGCCCTAGTGGAGCCAGGTGGCTGAGAGGGCCCTAGTGGAGCCAGGTGGCTGAGAGGGCCCTAGTGGAGCAGGCTGGCTGAGAGGGCCCTAGTGGAGCCAGCTGGCTGAGAGGGCCCTAGTGGAGCCAGGTGGCTGAGAGGGCCCTAGTGGAGCCAGGTGGCTGAGAGGGCCCTAGTGGAGACAGCTGGCTGAGAGGGCCCTAGTGGAGACAGCTGGCTGAGAGGGCCCTAGTGGAGCCAGCTGGCTGAGAGGGCCCTAGTGGAGACAGCTGGCTGAGAGGGCCCTAGTGGAGCCAGGTGGCTGAGAGGGCCCTAGTGTAGACAGGTGGATGAGAGGGCCCTAGTGGAGACAGGTGGCTGAGAGGGCCCTAGTGGAGCCGGCTGGCTGAGAGGGCCCTAGTGGAGCCGGCTGGCTGAGAGGGTCCAAGTGGAGCCGGCTGGCTGAGAGGGCCCTAGTGGAGCAGGCTGGCTGAGAGGGCCCTAGTGGAGCAGGCTGGCTGAGAGGGCCCTAGTGGAGCAGGCTGGCTGAGAGGGCCTTAGTGGAGCAGGCTGGCTGAGAGGGCCCTAGTGGAGCAGGCTGGCTGAGAGGGCCCTAGTGGAGCCCTTCCCTTACTCTTTCTCTCTTCTCCACAAATCTCTCTCCCCTCCGCCCTCTCTTCCCTCCCCTCTCTCTTCCCTCCCCTTCTCTCTTTTTCTCTCTCCTCCACAATTCTCTCTCTCCCCTCCCCTTCTCTCTTTTTCTCTCTCCTCCACAATTCTCTCTCTCCCCTCTCCTTTTCTCTCCCTTACCCTCCTCCCTCCTCTACCTCCTCTCTCCCCTACCCTCCTCTGTCCCCTCCCGTCCTCTGCTCTCCCCACCCTTCCTCTCTCCTCCCTCTCTCTCTCTCTCTCATTCTCTCTCTTTTCTTAACATATAGTTTTGGACTTGATGATCTTGACTCAGCTCATAGACATCTAACATCTACATCCCTTATCCTACTCCACCTTAAGACCTATCTAATATATTGTACATAATATATACTCTCATTCATTTACATAGGGACAGATACAATCAATCATTGACACACTGAATATACAACAGTCAGATGCATGACACCATCACAACTTAACTGACATTAGTGCCTGTCCCCAGATGGACAGTTAGGCTACAGTAAAGTACATTTACAGGTGATCACATCATTGTCCTGCTTTGAGACACATTTTTACTGTCTGCTTCCAGTTGCATGTTATTTTACTAGCCCTGCAAATTATTATATATCTTACAATATCAAAACATATCTCAGTAACTGTCACCAGTGTCTATCAACATAACAGCCTCCTACCTGTGCTCCAGAATAAGATCATCAGTACCACTACAGGTATCATATCTGCCTCTAACTGGGGTTACTGTCATGAAGAGAGGACTGAAGTGTGGAAAATGCTGCTAGGCTTTATGACTTATATCTCATTACTTCCTAACTTCAATGATGTGAGATAAACTTCTAAGGAACTAATCTTGGATCAGTGGTTGAACACACTACAGCAAACTGAGAAACTCCACAGGAAACTGCTGACAGAGCAGCAAAGTTACACATAGTGTGTCCTATAATATCACCTCTAACTTTCTACTGCTTGAGTTCACCTCTTATAGAATATTGGCTTAATGTTCCAGCACCTCAATATAAACAGTACCAGCACCCAAAATGAGTACTGATGAGGTCTCATGTTAGAGCAGGAGAAGGGGGGATGTGGTGTAGAAGCTAGAGGTCTGTGACCCAAGTCAACTCAACAGGCCTGATGCTATATGTCAGGGTCAGGCTGGACTGGGACAAGAGAGGAACAGGTTACTGGTTATGATGACATCACTGGTGAGAAGTCAGTCATGAAAAGATATTAATTTGATTTAAATGTTTGTCTCTCTCTCCCTCCTCCCCTGTCTCCTTCTACCAACCCAGTCTGTTAGTAAGAATTATCTCTCTCTCTCTCCCTCCTCCCCTGTCTCCTCCTCAGTCTGTCAGTGAGTCTCTCCTATCTCTCTCTCCCTCCTCCCCTGTCTCCTCCTCAGTCTGTCAGTGAGTAAGAACTATCTGTCTCTCCTATCTCTCTCTCTCTCCCTCCTCCCCTGTCTCCTCCTCAGTCTGTCAGTGAGTAAGAACTATCTCTCTCTCCTATCTCTCTCTCCCTCCTCCCCTGTCTCCTCCTCAGTCTGTCAGTGAGTAAGAACTATCTCTCTCTCCTATCTCTCTCTCTCTCCCTCCTCCCCTGTCTCCTCCTCAGGCTGTCAGTGAGTAAGAACTATCTCTCTCTCCTATCTCTCTCTCTCTCTCCTCCCCTGTCTCCTCCTCAGTCTGTCAGTGAGTAAGAACTATCTCTCTCTCCTATATCTCTCTCTCCCTCCTCCCCTGTCTCCTCCTCAGTCTGTCAGTGAGTAAGAACTATCTCTCTCTCCTATCTCTCTCCCTCCTCCCCTGTCTCCTCCTCAGTCTGTCAGTGAGTAAGAACTATCTATCTCTCCTATCTCTCTCTCTCTCCCTCCTCCCTTGTCTCCTCCTCAGTCTGTCAGTGAGTAAGAACTATCTCTCTCTCCTATCTCTCTCTCTCTCCCTCCTCCCCTGTCTCCTCCTCAGTCTGTCAGTGAGTAAGAACTATCTGTCTCTCCTATCTCTCTCTCTCCTCCCCTGTCTCCTCCTCAGTCTGTCAGTGAGTAAGAACTATCTCTCTCCTATCTCTCTCTCTCTCCCTCCTCCCCTGTCTCCTCCTCAGTCTGTCAGTGAGTAAGAACTATCTCTCTCTCCTATCTCTCTCTCTCTCCTCCCCTGTCTCCTCCTCAGTCTGTCAGTGAATAAGAACTATCTCTCTCTCCTATCTCTCTCTCTCTCCCTCCTCCCCTGTCTCCTCCTCAGTCTGTCAGTGAGTAAGAACTATCTGTCTCTCCTATCTCTCTTTCTCTCTCTCCTCCCCTGTCTCCTCCTCAGTCTGTCAGTGAGTAAGAACTATCTGTCTCTCCTATCTCTCTCTCTCTCTCTCTCTCTCTCCTCCCCTGTCTCCTCCTCAGTCTGTGAGTGAGTAAGAACTATCTCTCTCCTACCTCTCTCTCTCTCCCTCCTCCCCTGTCTCCTCCTCAGTCTGTCAGTGAGTAAGAACTATCTCTCTCTCTCTCCCTCCTCCCCTGTCTCCTCCTCAGTCTGTCAGTTAGTAAGAACTATCTCTCTCTCCTATCTCTCTCTCTCTCCCTCCTCCCCTGTCTCCTCCTCAGTCTGTCAGTGAGTAAGAACTATCTCTCTCCTACCTCTCTCTCTCTCCCTCCTCCCCTGTCTCCTCCTCAGTCTGTCAGTTAGTAAGAACTATCTCTCTCTCCTATCTCTCTCTCTCTCCCTCCTCCCCTGTCTCCTCCTCAGTCTGTCAGTGAGTAAGAACTATCTGTCTCTCCTATCTCTCTTTCTCTCTCTCCTCCCCTGTCTCCTCCTCAGTCTGTGAGTGAGTAAGAACTATCTCTCTCCTACCTCTCTCTCTCTCCCTCCTCCCCTGTCTCCTCCTCAGTCTGTCAGTGAGTAAGAACTATCTCTCTCTCTCCCTCCTCCCCTGTCTCCTCCTCAGTCTGTCAGTGAGTAAGAACTATCTCTCTCTCCTATCTCTCTCTCTCTCCCTCCTCCCCTGTCTCCTCCTCAGTCTGTCAGTGAGTAAGAACTATCTCTCTCTTTGATCTCTCTCTCTCTCCCTCCTCCCCTGTCTCCTCCTTAGTCTGTCAGTGAGTAAGAACTATCTCTCTCTCCCAGCCTTGTGGTTGATTAAAGACCCCCCCCCCCCCCCCTCCACAAAAGGGGACATATTTGCGTATGTTGTGGTCTTGTGAATTCTGGCTGAATTCTGGTAAAGAGGATGCTCTTTAATCTCAGCATGTCTACAGATTCTCTTTTCTCTCTGTATTTGTTGGCTTGGAAATGTTGATACCGGAGACTGTTATCAGAAGAAACTGTGTAACCAAGCATTTATAGAGGCTGAGAAATGCATTATAATTCATTGGAAGGTTGGTTATCCTCCAACAATGTCACAATGGACGGCAGAAATGTCTCGTTATGTATCACTAGATTTGATTTACTGGTCAACGTTCATGAGGTCAGGATGCCTTATATGGAAAACTGTAGGACAAAAGGAGTCTGTATAAAAAACATGACCACTTCATGTTTTCAACAGCTGCTGGGTTGTTCAGTCCTGGGGGTCTGCTGTCCTGTGGGTTGTCACTCTGGCCTTGACCTAACACACCTGAAACCAACAATGAATGTTTCACTAAGACCCTAAAGCTGAGTGGGATGTGTTGTGTTGGGGTGGTGGAGGACAGGCCGACCCAGCTACACCTTACAGTATATACAAAGGTATGTGGACACCCCTTCAAATTAGTGGATTTGGCTATTTGAGGCACACCCTTTCCTGACCCTTTCCTGACCTGTGAAAAAAAAAAATTGCACACTGCCATGCAATCTCCATAGACAAACATTGACAGTACAATGGCCTTACTGAAGAACTCAGTGACAATCAACATGTCACCATCATAGTATGCTACCTTTCCAACAAGTCAGTTCATCAAATGTCTACCCTGCTAGAGCTGCCCCGGTCAACTGTAAGTGCTGTTATTGTGAAGTGGAAACATCTAGGAGCAGCAGTGGCTTAGCCTCGAAGTGGTAGCTCACACAAGCTCACAGAACGGGACCGCGAGTGCTGAAGTTTGTCGCGTGTAAAAATCATCTGTCCTCGGTTGCAACACTCACTTCCGAGTTCCAAACTTCCTCTGGAAGCAACTTCAGCACAAGAACTGTTCGTCTGGAGCTTCATGAAATGGGTTTCTACGGCCGAGCAGCAGCACACAAGCCTAAGATCAACATGTGCAATGCTGAGCGTCTGCTGGAGTGGAAACACTTTCTCTGGAGTGATGAATCACATTTCCCCATCTGGCAGTCAGAACCACAAACCTGGGTTTGGCAGATGCCAGGAGAACGCTACCTGCCCCAATGCATAGTGCCAACTGTAAAGTTTGGTGGAGGAGGAATAATGGTCTGGGGTTGTTTTTAATGGATCGTGTTAGGCCCCTTAGTTTCATTGAAGGGAAATCTAATCGCTACAGCAGACAATGACATTCTAGACTATTCTGTGCTTCCAACTTTTGTGGCAACAGTTTGGGGAAGGCCCTTTCCTGTTTCAGCATGACAATGCCCCTGTACACAAGGCGAGGTCCATACAGAAATAGTTTGTTGAGATCAATGTGGAAGAACTTTACTGGCCTGCACAGAGTCCTGACCTAAACCCTATTGAATACCTTTAGGGATGAATTGAAACGCCGACTGTGAGCCAGGCCTAATCGCCCAACATCAGTGCCAACCTCACTAATGCTGTTGTGGCTGAATGGAAGCAAGTTCCTGCAGCAATGTTCCAACATCTAGTGGAAACCTTCCCAGAAGACTGGAGGCTGTTATAGCAGCAACGGGGCACCAACTCCATATTAATACCCATGATTTTGGAATGAGATGTTAGATGAGCAGGTGTCCACATACTTTTGGTCATGTAGCGTACATTCTCCTTCATGCAAATGTGTAACTCTCTTTGCAGATGAGATTAAATCTAATTACATTTTTTAAATCATTTTTTTAAATCATTAATTTCAGAGGTCAGGGTCAAGCTGAGCCGGACCAAGAGTGGAAAAAGGTTACTGGTTATGATGACATCACTGGTGAGAAGTCAGTAATGACAAGATATTCAGTTGGCTGCATGTTAGTCTGTCAGCCCTATCTCTGTTGACATCTCACTTTCTCTCCACGCCTTCTAGCTTTCCCTATCTCTGTTGACATCTCCCTCTCTCCCTCCTTTTTCTAGCTCTCCCTATCTCTGTTGACATCTCACTTTCTCTCCACG